>NC_052471.1:8172189-8262100 GCF_009730915.1 Dioscorea cayenensis subsp. rotundata | reverse complement strand
TAACTCTATGTTTTCTGAATATTTTCTATTTTTCTATCAAAAACATAATCCTCACTCTTCGTTTTAGAATGTCTGCTATATTTGAATTAAAACCCTAATCCTATGTTTTTTCTTTTTGGAATGTGTCCTATTTTATAGTTTTTAATCAAAACACTTATCCACTGTCTTTTTTTCATCTTGTCTCATTGTTTTTAATCAAAATCCTGATCATATCTTTTGTTTTGGGAATCTCTACTAATTTCTAGTTAAAACCCTAATCCATTTTTATAATGCCTCCTCTTTTGAATAAAAACCCAATCCTATGTTTTTTTGAATGTCTCCTATCTTTCAATCAAAACAAGATTCCAATATTTTGTTTTCTTAATGTCTCGTATCTTTCTGTTTTGATTAAAAAACTAATCCTTTCTTTTCTTTTCGGAATGTCTACTATTTTTAAATCAAAATAATAATCCTATGTTTTCTTTCGTAATATCACATGTTTTTCAATCAAAATACTAATCCTATGTTTTACTTTGGAGTGTCTCCTATTTTTTGAATCACAACAGTAATCCTATGTATTCTTATGGGAATGTCTGCTATTTTTTAATCAAAACCCTAACCCTATGTTTTCTTTTTGGAATGCCCACTATTTTTGAATCTAAACCCTAATCTAATTTTTTCTTATAGTAATGTGTCCTACTTTTCAGTTTTGAACGAAAACCCTAATCTTATATTTTATTTTCCGAATGCCTACTATTTTTTAATCAAAACATTAATCCTATGTTTCTTTTCAGAATGTCTCCTATCTTTCAATCAAATGTTGAATCCTACGTTTTCTTTTCTAAATGTCTCCTATCTATCAGTTTTGAATCAAAACCAAACACTATGTATTTTTTCAGATTGACTCCCATTCTTCAATCAAAAACTTAATCATTTGTTTTTTTCTTGATTGTCAGCTATTCATGAATCAATACCTGAATCACATGTTTTCTTTTGGGAATGTGTCCTATAGTTCAATTGTGAATCAAAATCCTAATTCTATGCTTTCTTTTCAGAATGTTACATATTTTTTTAACCAAAACCCTAATATTATGTTTTAAGTTTGGAATGCCTCCTATTTTTGATTAAAAATTATAATCCTATGTTTTTTTGTTGGAATATCTCCTATCTTTCAATCAAAAAATGAACTCATGTTTTATTTTCTTAATGTTTCCTATTAATCAGTTTTAATTCAGAAAACCTTTTCTTTTCTTTTTCGGAATGTCTGCTATTTTTGAATAAAAAAATAATCCTATTTTTATTGTTGTAATGTCTCATATTTTTTAAACAAAACACTAATCCTATGTTTTTTTTCGGAATGGCTCCTATTTTTGAATCGAACCCCTAATCCTAAGTTTTCTTTTGGGAATGTTTGCTATTATTGAATCAAACGCTAATCCTCTGTTTTAAATTTCAGAATGTCTGCTATTTTTAAATCAAAACCCTAATCATATATTTTCCTATTTTTAATGTGTCCTATTTTTCAGGTTTGATTCAAAACCTTTTTTCTATGTTTTATTTTCAGAGTGTTTATGATCTTTCAATCAAACCGCAAATGATCCTATGTTTTCTTTTCTTAATGTCTCCTATTTATCATGTTTGAATCGAAACCCTAACCTATCTTTTCTTTTCTGAATGTCTCCTTTTTTTCAATCAAAAACCTATTTCCTTTCTTTTCTTTTCAGAATGTCAGCCATTTTTGAATCAAAACAATAATCCGATGTTTTTTTTATATATGCGTCCTATTTATGAATAAAAATACTAACCCCTTGTTTTTTTCATGCCTCCTATTTTTTAATCAAAATCAAAATCTTATATTTTCTTTCTAGAATGTCTGCTATTTTTGAATCAAAAAAATAATCATATCTTTCTTTTTCAAAGTGTCTCATATTTTTTAATCTAAACCCTAATCCTAGGTTTATTTTATAGTGCCTCCTATTTTTCTAATGAAAACCTTAATTTTATGTTTTTTTCTCCAGTCTGCTTGTAATGCCTCGTATTTTTTAATCCAAACCATCATCCTATGTTTTTATTAAATGTCTCCTATTTTCTAATCGAAAACCTAATCCTATATTTTCTTTCGGGAATTTCTGCAATTTTTCAATCGAACAATAATCTTATGTTTTTTTTCATAATGTCTCATATTTTTCAATCCAAAGCCCTAATCCTATGTTTTCTTTTGGGAGTGGCTATTATTTTCTAATAAAATTCCTAATCCCATATTTTCTTATAATGATGTCTCCTATTTTTCAATCAAAACTCTAATCCTATATTTTCTTTTCTTAATGTCTCCTATTTTTTCTATTTTTAATCAAAAACACTAATCCTAAGTTTTCATTTTGGAATATCTGATATTTTTTAATTAAAACAATAATCCTATGTTTTTCATTTTCAAAATGGCTAATATTTTTTAATCAAAACTCTAATCCTATGATTCTTTTGCAAATGTCCTGTATATTTTGGTTTTTAACCAAAACCATAATCCTAAGTTTTATAATAGTAATGTCTCTTGCTTTTTCAATCAAAACCCTAATCCTATGCTTCCTTTTCAGAATGCCTACTATATTTGAATCAAAAACCTATGCCTATGTTTTCTTTTCTTAATTAGTCATATTTTTTAATTAAAACCCTAATCCTATGTTATTTTTGGTAATGCCCCATATTTTTTAATCAAAACATTCTTCTTATGTTTTCTTTTTGGAATGTCTGCTATGTTTTATTCAAAGAACTAATCCTAAGTTTATTTTGTTAATCTCTCAACCCTAATCATATATTCTTTTGAGAATGCCTCCTATTTTGTAATCAAAATCTTAATCTTATATTTTCTTTCCAGAATATCTACCATTTTTTATTCAAAAAACTAATACTATGTTTTATTTTTGGAATGTCTCATATTTTTTACTCAAAACCATGATCCTATGTTTTCTTATCTGAATGGCTACTATATTTCAACAAAATTCTAATCCTATATTTTATTTTTGAAATGTCTACTAGTTTTTAATCAAAACCCTAACACTAAGTTTTTTTATAGTAGTATCTCATATTTTTCAATCAAAACCCGAATTCTCTGTTTCTTTTTGGAATTGCTATTATATTTGAATCAAAACCATAACTCTATGTTTTCTTTTTTAAATGTCTCCTATTTATCCGTTTTGTATCAAAATTGTAACCTATTTTTCATTTTCGGAATGTCTCCTATTTGTCAATCAATAACATTATCATTTCTTTTCTTTTCGAAATGTCTGCTATTTTTTACTTAAACCTTAATCCTTTATTTTTCTTTTTGGAATGTGTCCTATTTTTCATTTTTGAATCAAAACCCTAATCCTTTGTTTTATCTTCACAATGTCTCATTTTATCAAAACCCTAATCATATGTTTTATTTTTGAATTCTCTTCTAATTTTTAATCAAAACCCTAATCCGATGTTTTCCTTTTCTGGAATGTCTCATATTTTTCAATCAAAACCCTAATTGTCTATTTTTTTTTTCGGAATGCCTTCTATTTCTCAATCAAAACCTAATCCTATGTGTTCTTATCCAAAATGTCTACTATTTTTTTAATAAAAACACTAATCCTATGTTTTGTTATTATAATTTCTCATATTTTTAATTAAAAAGACTAATACTATATTTTTTTTAAGGAAAGACTACTATATTTGAATCAAAACAATAATCCTATGTTTTCTTTTCGGGATGTCTACTATTTTTGAATCAAAACCCCAATCTTATAGTAATGTCTCTTATTTTTCAATAAAAACACTAATTTTATCTTTTCTTTTCAGAATACCTGCAGTATTTGAATCAAAAACCTAATCCTACGTTTTCTTTTCGGAATATCCTTTATTTTGCAAACACAAGACGAATCATATGTTTTCTTTTCTCAACGTCTCATATTTTTTAATCAAAAACCTAATTTAAAATTTTTAATGCCTATTTTTTTTAATCAAAACCCTAATTTTATGTTTTCGTTTTGTAATGTCTAGTATTTCTTATTCAAAATTGTATTCCTACATGTTTTATTTTTGAAATATCTCATATTTTTTTATCAAAACCTAATCGTATGTTTCCTTTTCGTAATGCCTGGTATATTTCAATCAAAAAACTAATCTAATTTTTTTTTGGAATGTCTACTATTTTTTAATCAAAATTGTACTACTATAATTTTCTTATAACAATGTCACCTAATTTTTAATGAAAACACTAATCCTATGTTTTCTTTTCAGAATACCTACTATATTTGAATCAAAACCATAATAATATGCTTTTCTTTTGGGAATGTCTCCTATTTTGTAAACAAAACCCAAATCCTATGTTTTCTTTTCTGAATGTCTCCTATTTATTAGTTTTGAATCAGACCCTAACCTATGTTTTATTTTCGGATTGTCTCATATTTTTCAGTTAATAACAAAACCCTTTCTTTTCTTTTCAAATGTCTGCTATTTTTGAATCAAAACTCTATTCCTATGATTTCTTTTCGGAATGTGTTCTATTTTTCAGGATTAAATCAAAACCCTGTTACTAAGTTTTGAAATGCCTACTATTTTTAATTAAAACCTTAATATTCTATTTTTCACATAGTACTGTGTCCTATTTTTCAATTTTGAGTCAAAACCCTAATACTATGTTTTCTTTTTGGAATGCCTATTGTATTTGAATAAAAACCGTAACCTTGTGTTTTTTTTCAAAATGTCTACTATCTTTCAATCAAAACCCAAATATTATATTTTCTATCCTTAATATCTCCTATTTATAAGTTTTGAATCAAAACCCTAACCTATGTTTTCTTCTCGGAATGTGTCCTATTTTTTAATCAAAAACATAATCCTTACTCTTCATTTTGGAATGTCTGCTATATTTGAATCATAACCTTAATCCTATGTTTTTCTTTTTGGAATGTGTCATATTTTATAGTTTTGAATCAAAACTCTTATCCATCATCTTTTTTCATCATGTCTCATTTTTTTAATCAAAATCCTGATCATATCTTTTGTTTTGGGATAAGCTAATTTTTAGTCAAAACCCTAATCCATTGTTTTTTTCATAATGCCTCCTATTTTTGAATAAAAATTCCAATCCTATGTTTTTGCTTTTCGGAATTCTCCTTTCAAAACAAGAATCCAATATCTTGTTTTCTTAATGCCTCGTATCTTTCCGTTTTGATTCAAAAAACTAATCCTTTATTTTCTTGTCGGAATGTCTACTATTTTTTAATCAAAATAATAATCTTATGTTTTTCTTTCCGTAATGTCACATATTTTAAATATTCCTATGTTTTCTTTTCGTAATGTTACATATTTTTCAATCGAAATACTAATCCTATGTTTCTCCTTTTGGAATGTCTCCTATTTTTTGAATCAAAATCCCGATCTTAAGTATTCTTTTGGGAATGTCTGCTATTTTTTAATCAAAACATTAACCCTATGCTTTCTATTTGGAATGTCCACTATTTTTTAATCTAAACCCTAATATTATTTTTTCTTGTAGTAATGTGTCCTATTTTTCAGTTTTGAATGAAAACCTACTCTCATATTTCATTTTCTGAATGCCTACTATTTTTGAATCAAAACATTAATCCTATGTTTCTTTTTCGAAATGTTTCCTATCTTTCAATCAAATGTCGAATCCTACGTTTTGTTTTCTTAATATGTCCTATTTTTCAGTTTTGAATCAAAACCAAACCCTATGTATTTTTTTCAGATTGACTCCTATGCTTCAATGAAAAACTTAATCATTTGTTTTTTTCCGAAATGTCTGCTATTCTTTAATCAAAACCTAAATCACATTTTTTTTCTTTTGGGAATGTGTCCTATATTTCAATTGTGAATCAAAACTCTAATCCTATGCTTTCTTTTTTAGAATGTCACAGCTTTTTTTAACCAAAATCCTAATCTTATGTTTTGATTTTGGAATGCCTCCTATTTTTGATTAAAAATTATAATCCTGTGTTTTTTTTGGAATGTCTCCTATCTTTCAATCAAAACACGAATCCTATGTTTTCTTTTCTTAATGTCTTATATTAATTAGTTTTAATTCAAAAACCAAATCTTTTCTTTTCTTTTTGTAATGTCTGTTGTTTTTCAATCAAAAAAATAATCCTATTTTTATTTTCGTAATGTCTCATATTTTTTAAACAAAACACTAATTCTATGTTTTCTTTCGGAATGGCTCTTATTTTTGAATCAAAACCCTAATCCTAAGTTTTCTTTTGGGAATGTCTACTATTATTAAATCAAACCATAATCCTTAGTTTTATTTTCAGAATGTTTGCTGGTTTTTAATCAAAACCCTAATCATATGTTTTCCTATTGTGATGTGTCCTATTTTTCAGTTTTGATGCAAAACCTTAATCCTACGTTTTCTTTTCAGATTGTTTATGATTTTTCAATCAAATCCCGAACAATTGATTGCTTCCCCGCAAGTGTACGGGATCGCCAAGTAATACCTCGCGTGAAGACACGAGGATCGTATTCCACGGGGCTAAGGATCTCCTATTACTCCTTCTTGAGCTATTATCTAGCCTAAGATCTCAAATGATAGATTTTTACTCTACTAAAGCAATTAAAACTAAAATGAGATTATGACCAAATTAGAGAGAACAAGCAATGGGCAAGCAAGAAATACAAAATAATGCAAAGGCCTATGGATGTGGATCCCCTTGAGGGGTTATCATGCAACATGGATGATGATTTAAAGATGCAAGGGTAAAATGGACCATGAGATTCCAAGTTTAGAACAACCCCAATTTCTCGGCAATTGAACCCTAGTCCCATACGAACATAGATAGGAATTTCTCCCAAATCTACATCCCTACGATTGCATTAAGTATGAGAAAATCTCGCTTAGGAATGAACCTACTCTTCTACGGATTAAACCTACATGGAGGGCTACCAAGCACCCAATTTCTCGGCGTGATGATACAAGTATCCCCTTCTAATCCATTCATGATCTAATACATGCGAGCAAGTCACATCTACATGCATCACTAATAAAAGAGCTACGGATTTCTCCGTAATGTAGCACTTAGCATGAAAACAATGGATTAGATCTCAAAATTACCCAAGCAAAGAATTAACAAGTTATCATCCAACATACATGATAAAACCCCCCAAGGTTCACCAACACCCGGTGGCCTTGGGGTCTAGTGGGTCATCATCTCACAACAAGCAATACAAACAAGCAAAACATGAATCAAAAGCATAAATGACACTCCCTAGATGAAATGGTGAAGGAGGAGCTGAAGAATGTGCCGAATGACGCTTTCCCCGCCAAAGGAGTGCCAAATGACGCTTCCTCTAGCCGTGGGTCTCCTTTCTTCAAATCGTGGTAGATCTCCCCTTGAATGATGTTGCCTTCTTGCCTTGAGAATCTTGGACCTTGGGCTTGGATGATCTTCTAGCTTCCTTGCCCTACTTCTCCTCCCCCAAGGTCGCCCAAAAAAACTCTCAAGTGCTCTCCCATAGTCGGCCAAGAAAAGGTGCGACCAAAAAGTCTAGGCTGACAAAAAGTCTCCAATATCGCCCCTAAAGTTGGTATTTATACCCCCCCCGAGGCATACGGGTCATATGGGGGTCGTATGAGGGTCGTATGGCACCCAAAAACCCTAGATTCGCGATCCATACGGGGTGCATACGGCCCCCATACTGGGTAGTATGGAAATCTGGGCAGACACTCCAAAACAATCCGCTGCTACAGTGCATACGGCCCCCATACTAGGTAGTATGAAATTCCTGTTTTCTTCTCTTTTTGCCCAAATGATATCTTCTTGTTCTCCATGGCTTCCTTATGCCCTACAAAGCAAATAGAAGACGATTAAGCATAAAATGGGCATCAAACCTCACAAAATACATGCAAAGTGAATACGATAATTATATGAAAACACCTACATTTAGACACTTATCAAATATCCCCACACTTAAGCGTTGCTTGTCCCCAAGCAAACAACTCATGAAAAACAAAGAGACTGAGAAGTGGCTAAATGCATTACCTCTGGCTTAAGCAAATATAAGATTCCAATAGCAATGGACAATGATACATAGATGTTGAGTCAAAGTCAATAAGCATAATAAAAATATCCTATTTCACCACTTATATGTTTGTGCCGTGTAAGTAAATCTTATGTCTCATTTGCCCTGATCTGGTCTAGCCTAAGGACTTCAATCAGTACAGCTCTAGATGCTAATCACTCCACTTACAATGAATACTAAGTCTTAAACTACTAAGTGCTACTTCAATGGCCAAGTAAGATCCTTATAAATCTATAGCTTGAAACTAAATCCACTTTCATCTCAAAACCTTTGGTAGGTACTCAAAAAGATCACTAGGTTTTATTTTCATTTCATCATTCATTTATTGTTTTTTTTGTTTTTTTTTCGAGTCTGACTAACGTAGACTGCATCAACATCATTTTGAAATCTTTCTGGTGGATGCACATACTGGTTAGGCACAAGAGCCACCCAACTACTCGATTACAGTCTACATAGACGCATTCATGCTTCGATGAGTGAGGAATACCGACATAGACTTCTTTTTAACATTCACCCTAGATCACATCTTTAGAGTACACTACATGCCATAAGACTAGGATTAGCTCAACAAGACTTAAAAGTTCTTAAGAGTCCACTGAAGGATAGAACTTAGTTTTCTAAGACTAAGTACTCAAAGTAGTGTGTTACGCATACAAGAGAGTTAGAGTAGTCACATTGGCTATTCCCAGGGCATCGACAGAATATTCAGTGCACATGACATTACTAGGGGTAAAACAGGATTCAATAAAGCATAGAAACAAATAACTCACATCAATCATTAGTCCAAGCTAAAAGAATCTTACAATAATGAACAAAGCCATCATAGGTAACACTATCATGTAACAATGGTCCTAATACATGAAATGCACCCATCCCCACACTTAGTGTTGTACATTGCCCTCAATGTACACTAATCATGAAAAACATGCAAGATGAAGCAATGCAAATAATAAAGGAGGGTGAAAACGAACTCCCCGGTTCAACTTGTGCTCGTCGTGAGGTAGGACGTGAGAAAATGTGTGGTGAGCAATACATGTCCCGTCCGACCTCCATTAAAACCGGGAAAGCTCACCAAATTCCCTTAGTGCCCTGCGAGGCAGAAAGGGGACATCATCATTCCACAAAAATTGAAAAATACAAGCACAAGGAGAAAAACTAGAGAGTAGTCAACAAAAACACAAAGATGAACATAAACTAAAGTTCAACAACACAAGTAGGTAGGGTAGAACCATGCCAACTTAACAAAACACAAAACAAAGCAAACAAAAGTAAACAATATTTGTTCAGGCTCCAACAAGCTGCTACTCATCACAATCAGGTGCTGGTGGTGGTGGCATGGTGGCAGAAGGAGTGGCAACGAGTGTGCGAGGATGAACCACAATAGGAAGTGATAAAAGCGGTGAAGATCCGCCTCGAGCCGTGACGTGCCCCTCAATGATGCCGTAAAGCTGGCCCACGAATCTCACTCTGCCTCCCGGACCTGACAGCCCGAACCTCGCCCTCAAGTCCCCTCGGGTCTCATGTCAAAGTCAGGTAAAGATGTAGCGCCGGGTGTCGAGGCGTGCGCCCTCGTGGGTCTAACTCCGTGTCGTGCTGCTGCGACTAGACTCACATTCATGCTTCAAAGAGGCTAGAAATCTTGACATAGACTCATTTTTTTGTTTTTTTGTTTTTTTTTTTTTTTTTTGTTTTACATTCACCTTAGATCACATCTTTAGAGTACACTACATGCCATAAGACTAGGATTAGCTCAACAAGACTTAAAAGTTCTTAAGAGTCCACTGAAGGATAGAACTTAGTTTTCTAAGACTAAGTACTCAAAGTAGTGTGTTACGCATACAAGAGAGTTAGAGTAGTCACTTTTGCTATTCCCAATGTATCGACAGAATATTCAGTGCACATGACAATACTAGGGGTAAAACAGGATTCAATAAAGCATAGAAACAAATAACTCACATCAATCATTAGTCCAAGCTAAAAGAATCTTACAAGAATGAACAAAGCCATCATAGGTAACACTAGCATGTAACAATGGTCCTAATACATAAAATGCACCCATCCCCACACTTAGTGTTGTACATTGCCCTCAATGTACACTAATCATGAAAAACATGCAAGATGAAGCAATGCAAATAATAAAGGAGGGTGAAAACGAACTCCCCGGTTCAACTTGTGCTCGTCGTGAGGTAGGACGTGAGAAAATGTGTGGTGAGCAATACATGTCCTGTCCGACTTCCATTAAAACCGGGAAAGCACACCAAATTCCCTTAATGCCCTGTGAGGCAGAAAGGGGACATTATCATTCCACAAAAATTGAAAAATACAAGCACAAGGGGAAAAACTAGAGAGTAGTCAACAAAAACACAAAGATGAACATAAACTAAAGTTCAACAACACAAGTTGGTAGGGTAGAACCATGCCAACTTAACAAAACACAAAAACAAAAGCAAGCAAAAAGTAAACAATATTTGTTCGAGCTCCAACAGTCTGCTACTCATCACAATCAGTCGTTTGGTGGTGGTGGCGTGGTGGCGTATGAGTGGCAATCAAAGTAGCGAGGATGAACCACAATAGGAAGTGATAAAACGGTGAAGATCTGCCTCGAGCCGGCGCTGTTCCTCAATGATCTGGTAAAGCTGGCCACGAATCTCACTCTGCTCCTGACGCACAGCCCTAACCTCGCCCTCAAGTCCCCTCAGTCTCATGTCAAAGTCAGGTAAAGATGTAGTGCCGGTGGTCGGAGCAAGCGCGCCCTCAGTGTCTAACTCTGTGTGCTCAGTCTGCTGCTGACTAGACTCACCAGTGGCTCCGGGGCAGGCTGGGAAGCCTTGGCATCATCACCCTCATTCTCGGCTATCTCTGGGGTTTGTAGAACCAGAGCATAAACCCCTGTTCGAACCCTACAAACCATGCCCATGAATCTCATCATCTCCAGGCTTAGGGGCGCATGTATACTCGTCTTCTCGGCCCCGCGAAGCACGTCCAAGAGACCCATACCCAGTGCTAATCTCGTAATGTATGGACCCAAGAAGATCGCTCCCAATCTGGCATACTGGCCCTGATGTCGAATGTAGTCAGAGACGATGTGCCATAGATGGATCGGTGTGCGCTGCATCATCGAATACAAGTACAGAAGCTCCTACCGGCTCAGAACGCCAGTGCTATCACCACGGCCATTCACCGACCTGCTCATGATGCCATGTAGATATCGGTACGCAGGTCGGGAAAGGCACGTGGCCTTGGACAGCCCCGGGGTATACTGGCCCTGACCACATAATGCTCTGTAAGTTCTCTGTGGGGTCAGAGCTCAAGGATAATCTGTCGGTAACTGAGAGTATTCCTTATTGTCTGTAAATATCTCCTCGTACAAGCTGAGTCGAGCTGAAAACTAAGTGATACTCAGACTATAATGATGTCCAAATGCTCTAAACTGGACTACGTATAAGCTCCCAGATGGCTGGCTCTCTAATCGATAATAACTGCCTCCAACCACCCACTGAAACGAGTTCCTTGACCTCATCAGCGAACTCATCCCCCTGTTGCAAATATCTCAATATACTCATATCCAAGAATTGAGTCTGTCCGAACTGAAGTCTCATCAGACACTCAAAATGAGCCTGATGCTCGGGGATTGTGAATCTCATGCTCTCGGACTCAGGAGATGACTCTCGCGGTCGCTTATCAGCTTGCTTCTTTGACTTGGGTGCCATAGTCTGCAAAAATTGAAAGAGAATTGATCAAACAAGTTAATTAAACATAGCTGCTAAACCCACACGGTCGTCCGGAATTTTCGCACAACCGTGTGGATCCACGGGCGGTGAACAAACGCATGACCATGCTTCAAACTCCACAAATGCACCATTACAATGCTTTTACTTCGTTCTAAATATAAATAATCATCCTAATTGAAGAAACAATGTATTATTTACTAGTTTCATTGATAGGGCTTACCGTTGAGTTGAGATGAGAAAGCTTTGAAAACGGCCGGAAAACGAAGCAAAATCTTTCCAAATTGGCAATAGGAGGTCGGGAAACAATGTAGGAGTGCTCTCAAACAACTGAAGGATATTAGGGTGAAGAGAAACGATAAGGGAAAGAGTGTAAATTAAACAATAAGGGAAAGCTTTTAAAAGGACTCGCTCTTCTTGGAGTTCTGTACATCCACACGGGCGTGTGGAAATTACCCACGCCCGTGCGCCTCCACAGAAAAGCTTCACAGGGGCAGGTGCTTGCCCTTGTGTGCTCTCAGGAAAACACTTACTATCTCTAAACACAAATGTACGGGTGTGTGAGAAATACCCACGCTCATGCGCCCGACCCACAGGGGCAGCTGCACGCCCCTGTGGCTGCTCTGGACATCCGAGAAAAATTACTAAGTATTCTGCACACCCGTGTGGAAATTCCGCACGGGCGTGTGCATTCACAAGCCCAACTCACAGGGGCAAGCACACGCCCCTGTGCCTTCTTGGGTTGAAGAGAGCTCCTCTGCAGAGATTTGCACGGGCGTGCGGAAATTACCCACGCCTGTGGGATTTTCACAAGGTCGCCCACAAGGACAAGTCCACATCCCTCTGTGCTTTCGGGATAATCTGCCAATCTCTATAGGGATTCACACGCCCTTGCGAAAATTACCCACGAGCATGCAAGAATCGCATAGTCATTCACAGGGGCGAGTCCACGCCCCTGTGCCTTCTCTGGATGAGCTTGCACTACAAAACCACGGGCGTGTGTTAATTCCACATGCCTGTGTGTTTTCTCTGGATGCCTTAGAAAATTCTGCAGGCTTTGCAAAAAATTTCTGAACATGTTTACACATTCAAAGCCTGCCCCAATATGAAATTTATACCAGTGAAAAACATGAGAAATAGCTCAAACGACCACAACTTCACAAAATTCACATGAAAACATACGATGAACTTGAAAACCCACAATAAAATCACAGCAGAAATATATAAAAAATCAAGACACCAACACTCAACAATTTATTCAAGCAACACTAAACTACCAAATTAAGAAAAACAGTAAACACTTGGGTTGCCTTCCAAGAAGCGCTTGTTTAACGTCACTTAGCTTGATGTACCTTGTCTTACCTCACGGGGGCTTATAGATGAAAGTTGCCCTCTTACTCATGGCTTGGAAACATGATGAGCAAAATCTCTTGAGGGTAGAGGGTGAATTATCAGGCTTGGGACAGCCTAGCAATGATTCACCCAGTTTGTTCGGTTCACGCATGTCTCCAACAGCCTTGGAGCATTTCCGGTGGCATCTCCTAGCACTCTTCAAATTTTGGAGCACCTTCTTCAAGATCCCCGGGGTAGATGGTACTACTTCTGTCGAACCAAGCATCATTACTTCTTCATTGTCCTCCTCTTGGTCGAACAAGCTATTGTATGGATCCAGATTGAACATTTTCTGCATGTATTCATCAACAATCTTCTCAATAGCGTCTAGAAAATACAAAGTATCATCGAAATCAAGAGAATGCCACATGGCTTCAGTAAGGCGGTATGTGAGCTTGTCATCTCCAACTCTCAAAGTTAGCTCTCCACCGTCCATGTCAATCAATGCCTTGGAAGTCCGCAAAAATGGCCTCCCAAGTATGGAGGGTACATCCGCATCCTTATCGACGTCTAGGACCACAAAGTCTACAGGAAATATATACTTGTACACCTTAACGAGCTTATTTTTGATGATACCCCTAGGATGTCTCACCGTTCAATCCGCCAATTACAAAGTCATCCGAGTAGGCCTAGGCTTGCCCAAGCCTAGCTTTTGGAAGAAGGTGTATGGCATGACGTTGATATTGGCCCCTGAGTCCGCCAATGCCATTTCTTCACCTAGATTGCCAATATTACATGGAATGATGAAGCTTCTCGGGTCTTTCTTCTTGTTCGATATGTTCTTTTGTAAAACCGGCGAGTAAGATGCATCTAAAATCACTGGAGCACTCTCCTCTAACTTCCTCTTGTTGGTCAACAAGTCTTTCAAGAATTTTGCATACTTAGGCATTTGGGCCAATGCCTCAACAAAAGGAATATTAATGTGGAGTTGTTTGAACAAACTCAGGAACTTCTTGTACTGTTCATCCCCTTGGTCACTCTTCAATCTAGAGGGATAAGGGATTCTTGGCTTCAAAGGTGGGATTGCCACCTCTTTCTTTTTGCTTGCTCCCTTGTTAACCTCTATAACCTCACGACCAATTCTCAAAGTGATCGCCTTCCATGCTCTCTAGGGTTGGTCTCAGTATTACTCGGTAAGCTTCCATGTGGCCTTTCCGATAGAGACTTCGCAATCTGCCCCACTTGATTTTCAAGATTATGCAAAGAGGTGGTATGGTTGCGAAGTGTAGCCTAAACTAATTGAAATCTTGTATCTGACGATAGCACAAACCTGGTTAAGGCCTTTTCCAAATCATTCATTCGGGTCACCAAACCTGAAACTCTGTTTTCCTTGTTTGGGGCTTGCTGTTGTTGTTGGAAACCCGGTGGCCCTATGTCCTTTTGTGGACCTTGGTTGCTCCACGAGAAATTAGGATGACTCTTCCAACTTGGATTATAGGTATTGCTGTATGGATTTCCTTGATTCCTTATGCCAATACCCACAAAGTTGACGTTTTCAACCGAAGATGCATCACCAATAGATATCGGGCAATCAAAGGGAGCATGTCCTCTACCACACCCGGTGCAAGTAATCACGACCTCTACTATGTTTAAAGTTAGAAGATCTAACTTCATACTCAGTGATTCCACTTGAGCCACAAATGAAGTCACTACGTCTATCTCATGGAGACCAGCCACCTTTTTCTTCTCCCTAGTATTCCATTGGTAGTTGTTTAACCCCATTTCTTCAATTAATTGAAGGGCCTCACCGGGGGTCTTGCTACCTAAGGTACCTTCTACAGCCGCATCCAAGAGTTGCCTTGTACTCGGATTCAGATCATTGTAAAAGGTCTGAACAATCATCCACTCTGGGAATACATGTTGCGGGCACTTTCTTAAGAGCTCCTTGAACCTTTACCATGTCTCAAATAGAGACTCCAATTCCAATTGTACAAAGGATGAGATCTCATTCCTAAGCTTTGCAGATTTTTCGAGAGGGAAATAACGGCCAAGAAAAGCTTCTACCATCTTCTCCCATCTGGTAATTGATGCTCTAGGTAATGAGTGTAGCCACGGCTTCGCTCTCCCTTTCAAGGAAAATGGGAAGGCTCTAAACTTGATGGCATCATCCGTTACCCCATTTATCTTCAGCATATCACACACCTCAAGAAAGTTCTCTATATGGCTGTTTGGATCCCCATCGCCCAACCCATTAAACTGTGTGGATTGCTGCAACATGTAGATGAATGCCGGCTTCAGCTCGAAGTTCTGACCTCTAATCGGGGGGACATACAATTCTTGATTGTGTCCCCAATACTGAAGGTCTGGCATAATCGGATAATGTCCGTTGCTGCTCATTCTGTTCTGCCATGTTTTCAGATTCTTCTACATCCAAATCAGCTAGATTAGACTATTCTTGCACAGGTTCTTTCCCTTTTCTTCTAAGTGTACGTTCGAGCTCGGTATATCCTTCAATCAATATTGAGGGGTTCCCTCGGGTCATAACCTGGAGTTGCACCAAAAGAAAGAAAACAAAATCAGAACGATGATAGAAAAGAAGATATGAAATAGAATGAATGAATAGCTAAGAAAACAAAGTGCAAAGTATCTCTAAACGCCTACTCCCCGGCAACGGCACCAAAAACTTGACACGTCTGAATATGCGTGTAAACTGCAAGTGCATGAGTGTCGAAGTAATAATCCCAGATGAGTGGGTATCGTATCCACAGAGAGTAGAGAATAAAGACACTTAAGTTGTTTCTTAACTAATGTGGAAAATGAATAGTGATAAGTGTGACAAAATATGAAATAACAAAAATAGAAGCAACAAGATATAGAGCACAAGTAAAGGAGAAGGTAAGGCAATCGACAAAGATGGGGTACCCGGATATTGATCCGCCTAGGACAATTGTTTCAAGTGCAAGAACCCTCTATTATACTTCCTAATTGATGCAACCATGAGTCATGGAAATCCTTAACTACATGATCCCAAATCTTAGGTCAACCATAACTAACTCTATACATGTTCCGAATGAGAGATTAAATAGCCTCTCAACCTCGCACTTGCATAGAACTGCAATGAGCTCTAGGGATTCTGAGTGATAAACCCTATTCCTATGTATAGACCTAACCCTTTGGTCCAGGTGGAAGATCCCTAGCCACAATTAAGCCCTAGGTGCTAAAATCACCTCAACGCTTCACTCCATTGCACTCGCAACTAAGCCCCAGTGGAAGGTCATCCCTTAGCCCATTCACTCTACTATGGCCGCAAAGAACTCTTGGAACGTGGAGGTAGGATAGATCACACCGGAGGGGAAAGGGGACGCTCTACTACCTCTCGACCCACCCTCTCAACCCATTCCAATCTAGCTTTGTCTAACTCTCATGGTGTGACACTCACTCACAAGAGTTACCAACAAGAACTCTCAACCCTTGTGTCACTCTAGGGGAGTATTCATGCAATCAAACATACAAGATTGGAACTCACAATAAACATCAATTAATTGAAAGCATAATAAAGACATTCAATGAAATGAATACATCCTAGGGTTCACAAATATCCAAGTACCCACTAGGGGTTTAGCTCTTCATGGAGCTAGATACAATCAATAAAATTGAATGTAAAAACAAAGCATCCATACAAAACCCCCTCATTAGTCATGGCGATGGTCTTGTGGAGAGTCCTCTACTCGTCGCAAGGGTCCCTTTGTCCGGCCTAGGATACACCTCGCCAGATTGGTGCCGATGAAAGATCTCCCGCTAACCTTCTTCCAAACGGCGCGTGATGTCGGAGCCATAGAACCTCTCCAAAGCCCTAGCCAATATCTCTCAAAACCCTAGCCGCCACCCTCTCTCAAGTTGGGGAAAAGATGGAGAAAAGAATGCTGAAATCGGGGCTGAAATCGGCTTTTAAAGGGCTGGAATCGGGAATTCACACACCCGTGTGAGAGCCCCTGTGGATTTTTCACACGGGCGTGTGGAATTTCCACATGCCTATGTGGATTCTCTGTTTCTTTGTTTTCTCGGCCGGCTATGAACAGTGTTGCTACAATATTTTTGGCTCCAGTTTTTGCTACAGTACCCTACTATATAATACGGCCCGAAATACTCCTGAATCCATGATTTCATCGAGGTAACACAAACGGGCACACGTTTACGTCGTGGATCGCTTTGCTTCTTCAATAACGGACATGTTGATGGAGATCTTGTTCTATATGCACAAGTCGGAATGCTTGAATGTGACTGGCCTTGTGCCCCTCCAAATAGTTGTGCTAACTCGAATATGAGGAGATTAGCACACATTCCCACATCTCGAACCTGACCTATGTCTTCGCGTTTGAACCTTAGCAAGATTTCCTCCAAATTGGTGCATTACGACCCACATTGGCTTCTTTCTCTCATAATCAGTCTCACGACCCTACCTGCATGAAAGTAACATAAATACACACATATTAGCGTTTAAACCTGAGAAAAGTAATGCTCAACACAAAGAAAGAACACGTCGTATTCTTATCACACAAGCACTTATCAAAATCCATAATTCTATTTGAGTTTTATGCGTAGATGTGACCTACTCACATGTACTAGACCTAGGAAAGGTTGAAAGGGGATACTTGTGCCTACACACCGAGAGATCGGGTGTTGGTAGCCCTCCATTGGTAGGTTTAAGCCGAAGGATAGTAGGTTTACCCCTATTAGAGAACTCCTAGAACTTAATGCGATCATAGGAGTGTTGATCCAGAAAAGATTCCGATTGACATTCGTATGGGATTAGGGGTTACTCATCGAGAGATTGGGGCTAATCTACTCATGAGGTCTCTAGGTCTCAATCATCATCAATGTATCTTTAACTCATCCTAGTTCAGGACTTAACGACAACCCTAGGTGGATTCCTTGTCCAAACACTCCCTTGTCATGCTTGATACTTCCTTGTTTGTTTACATCCGTGTGCTAGTTACTCTGCTATAGATTAACTAGTTTATTTTATTTTATTTCAATTGTTCTTCATACTAAGAATTGTAGGCTAGATAATAGATGAAGAGTGAGTAATAATACTTCCTTGGCCCCGTGGAATACTACAACCCCTGTGTCACTCACAGGAATTACTTGGCGACCTCGTACACTTGCGGGCGAGCAATCAATTACCAAGGTAGATTCTCAACCCTAGTATCACTCTAAGGGAAAATCAAATCAACAAGCATTCAAAGTTGAAACTCAATTAAAACATAAATTAAAGAAGCATAATAAGAGTCAATGAAATAAAATCATCCTAGGGTTTACAAGTCCAATCACCCACTAGGGGTTTAGATCTCCATAGAGAAATACAAAAGTAAATATGAAATCAAGGATAAGTGCAAGAAATCCATAGAGAAAACCCCCTTATAGCCCGTATCGATGGACTTGTGGAGCCGCCTAGTCTTCTCCAAAGGTTCCCTTGTCAAACCTAGGGCACACCTCATCGAATCGATGTTGACAACAGCTCCCCCAATAGTTTTTCTCCAAAGGAACTCAATGTCAAAGGCTTTAGAATCGCTCCAAAAACATAGCAAAAACCTCTCCAAATCCTGGCCGCCTGTTCCCCAAAAGATGGACAAAAGATAGGAAGAAGATCCCCAAATAAAACAATCAAGGCAGTATTTATAGGGCTGGAATCTGGCATTCACAGAGGTGTGAGGAATTTTCACGGATTTCCAAATCTTCATTTCCTGTGTGCAGTGAACAGTAATTGCTAGAGTGATTTTGCTACAGTATTTTGCTACAGGAAACTTCTACGATACTTCATCAGAATGCTCCTGAATCCACTATTTTCATTGAGGCCATATGAATGGGCACACATCCATGCGGCAGATCACGCCATATCTTCAATGAAACCACATTTATGAAGCTCTTAATAATGTTGCACAAGTCAGAATATATGAGCGTGACTGGTTTTGTGCCCCTCCATGTTGGGTATTCACTTGAGCACAATAGAGATTGCTACACACCCACATGTCTTTGAGCACAACTTGTGTCTTCAAGTTTGTTCAATCCAAGAACTACATCAACAATTGCGTTCATGATCTACTTTTACTTTTTTTCTTCAAAACTTGTCTCCACAACCTTAGATGCACAAAAGAACATAAATACACACGAATGGGCTATAAAATTTGATAAAAGTAATGCTCAATGTAAGAAAAGTATATTTCATATTACTTATACACAAGCACTTATCAAACTCCCCCACACTTAAGCTTTTGCTTATCCTCAAAAAGAAATAAAACATTCATGCATATAAGAAGGAAAATTGAAATTGCTTTGCCTTAGGTTCACCAAAAGCAATCAAAATAGGCATTCTACAAGTAAGGAAAAGTTCAAACACTGAATAAGACGAATCATTGCTCTAGCTAAAAACTTAAATAAAAAAGGACAACAAATCCGATGTTATGTAGTGTGTGTAAACTCACTCAAGTCAAGCCAACATGTACTCCTCAAAGTTCTTATTAAAAGGGAGTTATTTGTATACAAAAAGAAAAGGTAGTAGCTTCACACATCATCTAAGCTAGCCCTTTCCTGGGCGGCCACCAAGGTGGCTTTCACACATTCGAGGTGGTAGCTTTCACTCATCACATGATATAGTTCTTTCTCTCATTAGGGCATAATTAGTATTCGACTGATAAATTCTTGTGTATAACTAATACAAAATATACTTTTCTTACATTAAGCATCACTTTTATCCAATTTTGTTGCTCATTCGTGTGTATTTGTGTTCTTTTGTGCATTTAGGCTTATGGAGACAAGTTTGAATGAAATAAAGCAAACATAGATCATGAACGCAATTGTTTATGAAGTTCTTGGATTGAATAAACGTGAAGACACAAGTTGTGCTCAAAGACATGTGGGTGTGTGCCAACCTTCATTGTGCTCAAGTGAATACACAAAGTAGAGGGGCACAAAGGCAGTCACACTCATATGTTCTGACTTGTGTGACATTATCAAGAACTTCATTAAAGTCGTTTTATTGAAGACATGATGTGATCTACCTTATGGATGTGTAGCTGACAATGCCCCTTGCGTATGTCCCACAAGTGCACCGGTTTGTCGAGTAATAAAATCCCAGGTGAGTGGGTATCGTATCCACAGGGAGTAGAAAGCAAAAATACTTAAATTTTTTTTTAACCAAGTGAAGATGAATAATGTTTGTGTTGACAAGATGTAATGTAAACAAGAGTAAAAGAAACAAGAGAGAAAAGCACAAGTAAGTGAGAGATAAGGCAATCGATATAAATGGGGTACTCGGATATTGTTCCACCTATGACAATTGTTTCAAGTGCAAAACCAACTATTATGCCTCCCAACTAATGCATTAATGAGTCATGGAAATCCTTCAATACACGATCCCAAATCTAAGGTCAACCGTGACTAACTCTATACCATGTCCTGGAGGAGAAATCGAATAATCTCAACACCTCGCACTCGGATAGAATCGCATGGAATTTTAGGGATTCCAAGTGATAAACCCTCTTCCTAGAAATAGACCTAACCCTTTGGTCCAGGTGAGAGTTCCCTAGTCACAACTAAGCCCTAGGTGCTAAAATCAATTTAACGCTTCACTCCGTTACCTCTACAACTAAGCCCCAGCGGAAGGTCATCCCTTAGCCCATTCACTCTACTATGACCACAAAGAACTCAAGGAAAGGTAGGATAAATCACACCGGAGGAAAAAGCGGACGCTCCGCTACCACTGGACTCACCCTCTCAACCCTCTCCACTCTAGCTTTGTCTAACTCTTGTGTTGTGTCACTCACTCACAAAGGTTACCAAGGTGAACTCTCAACCCTAGTGTTACTCTAAGGGAGGATTCAATCAAACAAGCATTCAAGATTGGAACTCAAATAAAACATCAATTAATAAAAGCATAATGGAAGGTTTAATGAAACAAATACATCCTAGGGTTCACAAGTCCAAGTACCCATTAGGGGGTTTAGCTCTCCATGGAGCTAGTTACAATCAATAATGAAATTGAATGTAAAAACAAGTAATCCATAGAAAACTACCTCGATAGTCATGACGATGGTCTTGTGGGGAAGCCTCATCTTCGCGAAAGGTCCCCTTGTTCAGCCTAGGACACACCTCACCGAATTGGTGCCGACGAAAGCTCTCCCAATAACCTTCTTCCAAGTGAAGTGCGATGTCAAAGCCGAAAAACCTCTCCGAAACCCTGCCAATACCTCTCAAAACCCTAGCCGCAGCCCCTCTTAAGTTTGAGAAAGAATGGAGAAAAGAATGCTGAAATCGGGGCTGAATCCTGGCTTAAATAGGGCTTGAATTGGGCATCCACATGCCCCTGTGGATTTGCCACACGGGTCTGTGGAATTTCCGCACGAGCGTGGATAATTTCCACACGCCCATGTAGATTCTCTGAAATTCACTTTTTCAGGCGGCTGTGAACAGTACTTGGTACAATACCATCCTGAAACACTCTTGAATCCATGTTTTCATCAAGGTAATGTCAACAGGCACACGTTCACGTCGTAGATCACTTCGCTTTTTTCAATAACCTGACTCATTGTTGAAGGTCTTGCTATCAATGTACAAGCTGGGATACTTGAATGTGACAGCCTTTGTGCCCCTCCAAACCATTGTATTAGCTTGAATACACTGAGGTTGGCACACATTCTTGCATCTTGAACCTGACTTATGTCTTCGCGTTTCACCCTTCTCAAGATTTCCTCCAAATAGTGCGTTCACGATCTAAATTGGCTTCTTTCTTTAACATTCGGCTTCACAACCCTATATGCATGGAAGTAACACAAATGCACAATTATTAGCACTAAAACCTGATGAAAGCAATGCTCAATATAAGGATAGAACACTTCACATTCTTATCACACAAGCACTTATCAAACTCCCCCACAGATAAGCTTTTGCTTATTCTTAAGCAAAACTTAAAACATTGAAGAATAGACGAGGGAAATATTGGAAGTGCTTGGCCTTAGGTTCACCAAAGCATACAGAGAGAGTATTCTACAAGTAAGGGAAATTTCAACATTAAATACGAAAAATCAATTCTCTAGCTAAAAACTTGAATAAAAAAGGACAACAAACCCGAAATTGTGTAAGTGTGTGTGCAAACTCACTCAAATCAACCCAAAGTATACTCTTAAATGTTATAAGTATAAAGGACTTATTTATCTACACAAAGTAACACAAATTAAAAAGGTGGTAGTAGCTTCACACATCCTCTAAGGTAGCCCTTTCGAGGTAGTAGCTCTTTCTACTGGGGTGATAGCTTTCACTCATCCTATGAGATACTCTTTCTCTCATTTGGGCATAACTAGTATCTGACTTATGAGAGTAGCTTCATATGTCATAGGTGGTAGCTCTTTCCACCCAACAAAGCACAAGAAAACAATAAAACTATTTTGTTCTTCTTTTTTTTTCAATTAACAAAAGAAACAACTATAACTAGTCCCTTAAACAACAAACTAGAGTTTCCAAAAGAGTTTAATGAGTGAGTAGTGCAACAAGTGTTAATCGGGCAAAAATTCGTAAAAATTCAAGCAAGAACTAGAGCATGAGAACATTCAATGTTAAAAAAGTCTCCTAAACTCATGAATACAATCATTGCAACTAAGGTGAACCACCATTGGCTATGTGAACATGTATGTCAATCAAATCTAATATAAAAGACATGTGCACTATGAAACTCCCCCTACATTTAAGTTGTACATTGTCCCCAATGTACACATTCAAACTCACTAATAATGTAAAACAATAAAGAAGATATGTGGGATAGGCAATCAAAACAATACTCCCATGACTCCTAGTGTTGCATTTGATTGAGCTAAATCCCTGGGACTGATGTTTCGACGGGTTGTGAAGCACACATGATCAAGTACAAAAGCACTTCGGTCGTGTCTATGGCTAGTTCTCAATTCCCATACTGACAAGACCATCTACACGCATACACGAGGAGGTTCAGTGAAGCTCAATAAAACAAAAACCACTCAAGCAAATACCAGGTAAAGCAATGAATACAACTTGAGACTACAAGATGAAAAATAAACCCAGAAGGAAAGTCCTTTCTGAGTATACAAGTCAAAAATGAGATGCAAAAGTAATAAAGATAATGAAAAATAAAGTAAAGTGTCAATGTCAGTAGCTGTTAGCTCTGCTGCTACTGGATAATTGAATGGTGCTGGTGGATTAGGTAATAGTGAGGCCGGAGGAGCTGGAGGTCGGCTAATCAATAACTGCTGTAACCTGTCAAAATGGGCCATCACATCGGTATACTGTGCTGACTGTATCGCTCGAATATCGGTGATCTCAGACCATAATACACTCACAACACTCTCGCGCCTCTCAATAAGATCATGAGCTTGAGGAGGAGTAAAAAAAGGCACCGAGCGCCAGAGTGTCTCCTGTGCTGCAAAGGGTGCTCCGGTCCCTAATTATGCAAATTGAGGCTTAGGATCATGTCGGGAATCCTCCGCTCCATCCTTTCCGCCCTCAGTGATCTCTGGGGTGGCCATAGCTATAATGTATGTTCTAGGCCCACATCTACGCACCAGCCCCATCATCCTAATCGTATCAACTCAAAGAGGGGAAGACACGACCGTCCTATCAGCATCTCTTATAGCATCTAGAAAACCTATCCCCAAGATCAGTCTAGTGATGTAAGGACCAACAAATAGTACTTCCACTCTTGTAAACTGGCCCTGATGCCTCAAAATGTCTGCTACTATGTGCCCCAGGTGAATCAGAACATTGCAGACTGATAAGTGCTTTTGTGATATGAATGCGAAGCATTCTTTCCTTATGTTGAGCATTATTTTTCTCGGGTTTTTACACTAATACGTCTATTTTTATGTTAATTTCATGCAGGTAGGGTTGTGAGGCCGAGCATGAAGGAAAGAAGCCAATGTGGATCACAATGCACTGATTTTGGAGGAAATCTTGCTAAAGTTCAAACGCGAAGATATAAGTCGGTTGCGAGATGCTAGAGTGTGTGCCAACCTCCCTGTATTTGATTTTGCACAAGCATTTGGAGGGGCACAAGGGCAGTCACACTCAAGCATTCCGACTTATGCACATAGAACAAGATCTCCATCAACTTATCCGTCATTGAAGAAGCAAAGCGATCCACGGCATAAACGTGTGCCCGTTTATGTTACCTCGATGACAAGTGGATTCGGGAGTATTTTTGGCCGAGAAAACAGTAATTCAGAGAATCCACACGGGCGTGTGGAAATTATACACGCCCGTGTGGAAATTCCACATGGCCGTGTGTAAAATCCACAAGCTCGTGTGGTCGCCCGATTCCAGCCCTATTTAAAGCCGATTCAACCCCGATTTCAGCATTCTTTTCTCCAACTTTTCCCCAACTTGAGAGAGGGCTTCGGCTAGGATTTTGAGCGGTATTGGGTAGGGTTTTGGAGAGGTTCTACGTCTCTAACATCGGGTGTCATTTGGAAGAAGGTTATTGGGAGAGCTTTCGTCGGCACCGATCCGGCGAAGTGTATCCTAGGCCGGACAAAGGATCCCTATGATGAGTAGAGGACTCTCCACAAGACCATCGACTACGATCATTGAGGGGGTTTTTTTCTATGGATTCATTGCTTTTTACATTCTATTTCTTTTGATTGTATTTAGCTCCATGGAGAGCTAAACCCTTAGTGGGTACTTGGGTATTTGTGAACCCCCGGGATGTATTTGTTTCATTGAATCTCTTTATTATGCTCTCAATAAATTGATGTTTATTACGAGTTCCAACCTTGAATGCTTGATTGTATGAACATTTCCCCAAGAGTGACACTAGGGGTTGAGAGTTCTCGTTGGTAACCTTGTGAGTGAGTGACACACCACGAGCGCTAGGACAAAGCTAGGTTAGAGAGGGTTGAGAGGGT
The DNA here is from genome assembly GCF_009730915.1 of Dioscorea cayenensis subsp. rotundata. Lineage (NCBI taxonomy): Eukaryota > Viridiplantae > Streptophyta > Magnoliopsida > Dioscoreales > Dioscoreaceae > Dioscorea > Dioscorea cayenensis. The sequence continues at coordinate 8,237,073 of NC_052471.1, read as the reverse complement.
GAGTCGAGAGTGCATGGAGCATCCCCTTTCCCCTCTGACGTGATAGATTCTACCTCCGTTCCTCAAGTTCTTTACAGCCATAATAGAGTGAATGGTCTAAGGGATGACCCTCCGCTGGTGCTTAGTTGCGAGTGCAACGGAGTGAAGCGTTGAGGTGATCTTAGTATCTAGGGCATAATCATGGTTAGGGACCTTCCACCTGGACCAACGGGTTAGGTCTATAATTAGTAAAAAGATTTATCACTTGGAATCCCTAGAGCTCATTGCAACTCTATGCAAGTGCGAGGTGTTGAGATTGTTCGATTTCTCCTCCGGGACATGTATAGAGTTAGTCATAGTAGATCTTAGATTTGGGACTATCTAATGAACAATTTTCACGACTCACTATTGCATTGATTAGGAAGCATAATAGAGGGTTCTTGCACTTGAAGTGATCATCCTAGGCGGAGCATTATCCGAGTACCCTATCTTTATCGATTGTCTTACCTTCTCCTTTACTCGTGCTCTCTTACTTGTTGAATTTACTTGTGAGAATTGAATTATTGTCACAGTTATCACTATTGATTTTTCGCATACCTAAGAAGCGGATTAAGTGTTTTTATTCCCTACTCCCTGTGGATTCGATACCCGCTCATCCGGGATTATTACTTTGACAAACCCGTGCACTTGCGGGATATACGCAAGGGGACCTTGTCACATACCATGGAGTATAAATAGAGTAAGTCCTGGCTGCTTAAAACAGCTGTGTTGTCACATCGACCAGACACAGACCTGCTAAGGACCGAGTGTAAGTATCTGTAGCTCAACCAAGATAGGCTGGTGGCCTTGGACACTCCCGGTTCATACTGCCCATATCCACACAAAACGCGGTACGCTTGCTGCGGAGTCGACGCTCCTGGGAAATCCGTTGGTAAGCATCCATACTCCTTTGTACCTATATAACTCTCGTCGTACAAGCCCATACGAATCGAGAACTCAGTGACACTCATGCAAAATGGATGTGCGAATGGTCATAACTATATAGCATCCACGGTGTCCAAACTCCTATATGACTGATCAAACTGGAAAGATGCCAACACCTCTAGCGTCAACGCGTGGAAAGTTGGCTCTTAAATCGTCAACAATCTTCTCCAGCTTCCCACTGGTAACATCTCATCAATCCCATCGGCTGGCTCATCACCCTGCCAAATCTCTCTTAGCACACTCAAATCCACAACGCAAGACTGACCACAACTGAGTACCGATAATCTCTCAAATCAAGCCTGATGCTCGGGATTCAAGAATTCCATGTGTATTGGCTCAAGTGGAGTCTCCCTGGGATGCTTAACTTCTTGCATCTTCGAATGAGGTGCCATATCTGCAAAAAATTGACGAGAAAATGATCAATGAAGCTTTGGAAATAATACTGCATAATTCTATACGCTCATATGGAAATTCCACATGCTTGTGTGTATCTGTGGGCCGTGAAAATCGCATGGCTGCATGTCAATACTCCCAAAAACACACCTTAAAACCACATCTAAACTCTTTCTAAACATGCATAAACAATTATAGAGTGGAAATTGCTGCAACTGAACACTTTTAATACAATAAAAATAAGAATTGATGAATAAGAGAGAGACCAAAAGGTTTACCGATGAAATGGATATGAAAACTTCGAATTCGATGTGGAAATTGAATGGAAATCCCTCTTAAAAAAATGGTGAGAGGTCGGGAAATTAATCAAGAGTGTTTTTTTGAGTGTCTAGAGGGGTAGTAGATGAAAGAATCAACAAGTTTTTAAAGGAAAATCGTGTTTCTTGGAATTCTACACATCCACACGAGCGTGCGGAAATTACCCACGCCCGTGCGCCCGACCCACAAGGGCAGACACATGCCCCTGTGGCTTCTCTGTCCAATCAAGAAAAACTCTAAGTGTTCCCCACGCCCGTCCAAAAATTTTCCTCCGGCGTGGATTCTTACTGGGCAGTTCACAGGGGTAGACGGACATAACTGTGTATTCTCGGGATGGAGGAGAAGCTCTCTGCAGAGATCCAGACGGGCGTGCGGAAGTTACTCACGTCTGTGTGTTTTTGGGAGAGTCATCCACAGGGGCGAGTCCAAGGCCCTGTGTTTTCTCGGGATAAATTTATAAGTCTCTACAGGAAAATGCACGCCCGTGCAGAAATTCCACACGGACATGGACTGTCACAAGGTCGTTCACAGGGGCAAGTCAACACCCCTGTGCCCTCTCTGGGTAAGCTCTGAACGAAAATGTACACCCGTGCAGAAATTCCACACGGGTATGTGTATTCTCTGAACACTTTGAAAACACTGCAGGCTCTGCAGAAAATTCCTGAACATATAAATAAACTCAAAGCCTGCCTTACAAAGCAATTTACCCAGAGAAAACACTGAAAATAAGCTCAAACGACCAAAATTCTCCGCCAAAACACAATAAAGCATAAGATGACTTCAAAAATCCATAAGAAAAAACATGGCAAAAGCATTTAACAATCAAGACACCAACACTCAAGCTTATTCATGCAAACACTAAACTAATAACTAAGAAAACAGTAAAAACTTGGGTTGCCTCCCAAGAAGAGCTTGTTTAACGTCACTAAGCTTGACGTACTTTGTCTTACCTTATGGGGGCTCATAGATAAAGGTTTTCCTCTTACCCATAACTTGAAAGCACGATGAGCAAAGTCTCTTGAGGGCAGAGGGGGAGTTATCAGGCTTGGTAGCACTTAACATGGGTTCATCCACCTTATTCGGTTCTTGCGCATCTCCAATAGCCTTGGACCATTTATTGTGGCGTCTCTTCGCCCTCTTCATCTTTCGGAGCACTTTCTTCATAATCCCCGGAGTAGATGGTACTTCTTCGTTTAGACTAAGCATTGGCACTTATTTATTCTCCACCACTTGGTCTAGCAACCCTCGTATGGGTCCGGATTGAACATTTCCTACATATATTCATCAATTATCTCATCAGTAGTGTTAAGAAAGTAGAGAGTATCATCAAAGTCAAGAGAATGTCCCATGGCTTCGGCGAGGCGGTATGTGAGCTTATCATCTCCAATCCTCAGTGTCAACTCCCTACCGTCCATGTCGATCAATGCCTTGGAAGTGCACAAGAATGGCCTCTCGAGTATCAAATGAATATCCACATCCTCATCGACATCTAACACTATGAAATCTATAGAAAATATATACTTGTTAACTTTGACATGCAAATCTTTAATGATGCCCCTCGGATGTCTCACTATTCGGTCCGCCAATTGCAATGTCATCCGAGTAGACCTAGGCTCTCCCAAGCCTAGCTTCTGAATGAAGAAATATGGCATGACGTTGATATTGTCCCCTGAGTCTGCCAATGCTATTTCTTCACCCAAGTTGCCAATGTTGCACGGAATGATGAAGCTTCCTGGGTCTTTTTTCTTGTTCGGCATATTCTTTTGCAAGACTGCTGAGCAAGAAGCATCTAGAATCACGGAGGCACTCTCCTCCAATTTCCTTTTGTTGACCAACAAATCTTTCAAGAACTTAGCATACCTCGACATTTGGGATAATGTCTCAACAAAGGGAATGCTTATATGTAGTTGCCTAAATAAACCCAGAAACTTCTTCTATTGCTGGTCCACTTGGTCATTCTTCAATCTAGAGGGATAAGGGATTCTTGGTTTGTAAGGTGGGGGTACCAACTCCTTCTCCTTGGTTGCTCCCTTCTTAACCTCTACGACCTCTGGTGTTTCAACAATGGTCTTCTCACTTGGAAGCTTACCTTCAACCTCACGACCACTTCTCAAAGTAATCACCTTCACATGCTCTCGTAGATTAGTCTCAGTATTGCTTGGCAAGCTTCCTTGTGGTCTTTCCGATAGAAACTTCACAATTTGTCCCACTTGATTTTCTAGGTTGTGCAATGAAGTGGTGTGGTTGCGAAGTGTCGCCTCGACCGATTGGAACCGTGTATCCAATGATTGCACAAATCTAGTCAAGGTTTTGTCTAAGTCGGTCATTCGGGTTTCCAAGCCGGACACTCTATTTTCCATGTTTGGGGCTTGTTGTTGTTGGAAACCCGGTGGTGCCATGGCCTCTGGTTGTCCTTGGTTGCTCCACAAAAAGTTAGGATGATTCTTCCAACCCTGATTATAGGTGTTGCTATATTGATTACCTTGGTTCCTCATTGTATTACCCACAAAGTCAACTTTCTCTACCGAGATACATCACCAATAGATATTGGACAATCAGAGGGAACATGTCCTCCATCACACCTGGTGCAAGTAGTCACGGCCGCCACTCTATTCGAAGTTAGAAGGTCTAACTTCTTACTTAATAATTCTACTTGGGCTGCCAAAGAAGTGACTGCATCTATTTCATGGAGTCTGGCAACCTTCTTCCTTTCCTGCGGATTTCACTGATAATTGTTCATGGCCATGTCTTCTACTAGCTGTCGGGCTTCTTCCAGGGTTTTACTCCCCATTGTACCTCATGTGGCAGTATCTAACAATTGCCTTATACTCAGATTTAACCCATTATAGAAAGTCTGAATAATCATCCATTTGGGAAATCCGTGTTGTGGGCACCTCCACAAAAGATCCTTGAAATGCTCCCATGTCTCAAACAATGATTCCAATTCCATCTGCATGAACGACGATATCTCATCGAGAAGCTTGGCAGACTTCCCCGGAGGAAAGTATCTAGCAAGAAAAGCTTCGACCATCTCATTCCAAGTCATGATGGATGCTTTAGGCAAGGAATAAAGCCACTTCTTGGATCTTCCCTTGAGAGAAAATCTGAAAGCCCTCAATCTAATAGCATTATCTAATACACCATTAATCTTCAGCATATCACAAACTTCCAAGAAGTTATCTATGTGGTTGTTTGGATCCTCATCGGCCAACCATTGAGCTGCACTGACTACTGAATCATCTGGATGAATGTTGGTTTCAGCTCAAATATCAGAGCTATAATCGGGGGTCGCACAATACTAGATTGTGTCCCCAATACTAACGGTCTGGCATAATTAGATAATTTTCACTATTGTTTATTCCGCTCAGACATGTTGCCATATCCTTCAACTTCCACTTCAGCTAGATTTGACGGTTCTTGCACAGCTTCTTTCCCTTTTCTTCGTAGTGTATATTCAATTTTCGGATCTCCTTGAATTAATATCGAAGGATTCCCTCGGGTCATAACCTGGAGCTGCAACCAAAAAGAAAAGAAAAGTCAGAATGATGATAGAATAGGATAAATGTGAAATAGAATGAATGAACGAATGACTAAGAACAAAGTACAAAGTATCTCTAAATGCCTACTCCTTGGCAACGGTGCCAAAAACTTGACAACGGCACTTGTGTATGTCCCGCAATTGCACAGGTTTGTCGAGTAATAAAATCCCAGGTGAGTGGGTATCATATCCACAGGAAGTAGGGAATTAAAATACTTAAATTGTTTCTTAACAAAATGAAGATGAATAATATTTGTGTTGATAAGATGTAATGCAAACAATAGTAAAAGAAATAAGAGTGGAAAGCACAAGTAAGTGAGAGATAAGGCAATTGAAATAAATGGGGTACATGGATATTTTTCCGTCTAGGACAATTGTTTCAAGTGCAAAACAGACTATTATGCCTCCTAACTAATGCATTAATGAGTCATGGAAATCCTTCAATACATTGTCTGAAATCTAAGGTCAACCGTGACTAACTGTATACCATTTCCCGGAGGAGAAATTGAACAATCTCAACACCTCGCACTTGGATAGAATCGCATGGAGTTTTAGGGATTCCAAGTGATAAACCCTCTTCCTAGAAATAGATCTAACCCTTTAGTCCAGGTGAGAGGTCCCTAGTTACAACTAAGACCTAGGTGCTAAAATCACTTCAACGCTTCACTACGTTGCCTCTGCAACTAAGCCCCAGCGGAAGGTCATCCCTTATCCCATTCACTCTACTATGACCACAAAGAACTCAAGCAAATAGAGGTAGGATAAATCACACTGGAGGAGAAAGGGGTTGCTCCGCTACCTCTCGACTCACCCTCTCAACCCTCTCCAATCTAGCTTTGTCTAACTCTCGTGGGGAATCACTCACTCACAAGGGTTACCAAGGTGAACTCTCAATCCTAGGGTCACTCTAAGGGAGGATTCAATCAAACAAGTATTCAAGATTGGAACTTAAATAAAACATCAATTAATAAAAGCATAATTGAAGGTTTAATGAAACAAATATATCCTAGGGTTCCCAAATCCAAGTACCCACTAGGGGGTTTAGCTCTCCATGGAGCTAGTTACAATCAATAATGAAATTAAATATAAAAACAAGTAATCCATAGAAAATCCCCTCGATAGTCATGACGATGGTCTTGTGGAGAAGCCTCGTCTCCTCCAAATATCCCCTTGTTCGGCCTAGGACACACCTCGCTGAATTGGTGCTAACAAAAGCTCTCCCAATAACCTTCTTCCAAGTAGAGCACGATGTTGAAGCCGAAAAACCTCTCCGAAAACCCTGCCAATACCTCTCAAAACCGTAGCCGTAGCCCCTCTCAAGTTTGGGAAAGAATGGAGAAAAGAATGCTAAAATCGGGGCTGAATTGCAGCTTAAATAAGGCTAGAATTGGGCATCCACATGCTCTGTGGATTTGCCATACGGGCCAATGGAATTGCCACACAGGCATTGATAATTTCCACACGCCCGTGTGGATTCTCTAAAATTCTCTTTTTCAGCTGGCTGTGAACAGTACCTACTAAAATACCGGCCTGAAATGCTCCCGAATCCATGTTTTCATCGAGGTAACGTCAACGGGCACATGTTCACGTCGTAGATCGCTTTGCTTTTTTTCAATAACCAGCCTCATTGGTGAAGATCTTGCTATCAATGCACAAGCCGGGATACTGGAATGTCACTGCCTTTGTGCCCTTCCAAACCATTGTGCTAGCTTGAATACACTGAGGTTAGCACACATTCTTGCATCTTGAACCTGACATATGTCTTCGCGTTTGACCCTTCTAAAGATTTTCTCCAAATAGTGCGTTCATGATCTATATTGGCTTCTTTCTTTAACATTCGGCTTCACAACCCTATATGCATGAAAGTAACACAAATACACAAGTATTAGTGCTAAAACCTGATAAAAATAATGCTCTTTATAAGGAAAGAACACTTTGCATTCTTATCACACAAGCACTTATCAATGGTCATTTATACGGCCTTGACGAAAAAAGTGGATTCTGGAGCATTCTGGTGAAGAAAAAAGGTTTTCGAAATCTACACTGCCATATGGAAATTCCACACGCCCATGTCGATACCCGATTCCAGCCCTATAAATACCGCTTTGAGCATTTTTTTTTTATCTATTATCCTATTTTTTGCCCATCTTTGGAGGTGCTCCCAGCTAGGGTTTAGAAAGGCTTTTGCTAGGTTTTTGGAGCGTTCCTATGGCATTCGACATGAAGTTCCTTTGAAGGAGAACTATTGGGGGGCTTTCATCGGCATCGATTCGGCAAGGTGTGTCCTAGGTTTGCTAAGGGAACCTTTGGAGAAAATGAGGAGGCTTCACAAGACCATCGATACGGACTACAAGGGGTTTTTATCTATGGATTGCATGCATTTACTTTCAATTTCATTGTTGATTATGTATTGTTCCATGGAGAGCTAAACCCCTAGTGTGTGCTTGGCCTTGTAAACCGAATTATGATTTTCTTTAATTGACTCTTATTATGTTTCTTTAATTGATGTTTTTAATTGAGTTTCAACCTTCAATGCTTGTTGAATTGATTTTCCCTTAGAGTGACACTATAGTTGAGAATCTATCTTGGTAATCCTTGTGGATGAGTGACACTCCATTAGGATTACATAAAGCAAGGTTAGAGAGGGTTGAGAGGATGAGTCAAAAGATACCGGAATGTCCCCTTTCCCTTCCGATGTGATTTATCCTACCTCCACGTTCCAAGAGTTCTTTACGGTCGTGATAGAGTGAAGTGCTAAGAGACAAACACCACTAGGGCTTAGTTGCGCGAGAAACAGAGTCAAGTGTTAAAGTAATCCTTAGTGCTGAGACTTAATCGTGAATAGGGGTCTTTCGCCTGTACCAAAGGGTTAGATCTATATTAGAGAATAGGGTTTATCACTTGGAATCCCTAGAGCTTTAAGCAACCCTTCAAAGTGTGACGCATCGAGATTATCCTTTTTTGCCGTGGCATAGTGAAAGGGTTAGTCATGGTTGACCTTAGATTTGGGACCTTGTCTTTGGATTTTCATGATAGGTATAATAATTAGTCTTGCACTTGAAAAAATAGTCCTAAGGTGAGCAATGTTTGGGTACCCCACCTTCATATTGATTATCTCTCTTTATTCCTATTGCATTCTTTTCTCTTTTATTTATTTTATTTGCATTGATATTGTTCACTCAAAGCACGAATTGGTTCACTTGATAGCTAAATAGCATCAATTCTTGCTTTTTGACAACTATTCCTTTTGGATACGACTACCCACTCACCTGGGTACTTTATTATTTCGATAACCCGTGCACTTATGGTACACACACGTAATGGGTGTGTCAAGTTTTTGGCATTGTTGCCAAGGAATATGCATTTTGGAAGCATTTGCACTTTGATATTTTAGCTATTCATCACTTTGTCTATTTCACACTTTCTTATTCTTCCATCTTTCTGATTTGTTTTTTTTTTCTTTGTTTTCATCTCCAAGTTATGACTCGAGGCAACCCTTTGACATTGGTTGAAGGTGATCTAAAAATTGGAAGAAGAACTCATATATAGGGAAAGGAACCTGTACAAGAACAGAGAAATCAAGATGAGATAGAAGTTGAAAGTTTTGATAATATGGCAGAATAACATGAGTAGCAGAGGATACTCATAGATTACACAAGACCAGTAGTTCTTGGTATGCAGTCTAGTTTGTGTGGCCACTGATTACAGCTCAGAGTTTTGAGCTCAAGCCAGGCTTCATCTAGATGTTACTGTAGTCACCACAGTTTAATGGTTTAGTCAATGAGTATCCGAACAACCACATTGAGAATTTCTTGGAAGTGTGTGACATGCTCAAGATTAATCGAGTCACGAATGATGCTATCAAGTTGAGAGCCTTCCTATTTTCCTTGAAAGGGAGAGTAAAGCAATGGCTACATTCATTACCTAGAGCATCGATCACTACTTGGGAGGAGATAGTAGAAGCTTTTCTTGCCAAATATTTTCTTCCTAGAAAATCTGCAAAGCTCAAGAATAAAACATTCTCTTTTGCACAAATGGAATTGGAGTCACTTTTTGAGAAATGGAATAGGTTTGAGGATCTCCAGCGGAAATATCCTCAGCATGGGTTTCCCAAGTGAATGATTATCCATACTTTCTATAATGGTTTGAACCCAAGCACAAAGCAATTACTTGATGCTACAGCAAGAGGTACCTTAGGCAGTAAGACACCCAAAGAAGGTTGACAGCTTATTAAAGAGATAGCTATGAATAGTTATTAGTGGACCACACACGACAAGAAGAAGGTAGCAAGAATTCATGACATTCATGGGGTTACATCATTGACGGCCCAGGTTGAGTCCTTGAGTAAGAAGTTAGACACTCTAACTTCTCATAGATTGACAGTCGTGATGAGTTGTATTGGATGTGGGGGAGGACATGCTTCATCTGATTGCACGATTACTATTAGTGTACATCTTTAGTGGAATAGGTGGATTTTGTAGGCAATTCAATGAGATGTCAAGAAAATACATATAGAAACACCTACAATCTGGGGAGGAAGAGCCACCCAAACTTTTTTTGGAGTAATCAAGGGCAACAAAAGGCTATAGCACCACTGGGTTTGCAACAACATCAAGCCCCGAACATGGATAACAGAGTTTTAGGGTTGGAAAACTGGATGACGGATTTGGAGAAGGCTTTGACCAAGTTCATTCAATCTTTGGGTATGAGATTTCAATTAGATAAAGCCACACTTCGCAACCGCACCGGATCATTACACAACTTGGAGAATCAAGTTGGACAACTCACAAAGTCACTTTTGGAAAGACCTCAAGGAAGTTTGCCTAGCAACATGAAAACTAATCCAAGAAAACATGTGAAGATGATCACTTTGAGGAGTGGTCATGAGGTTGAGAGTAGGATCCTTATTGAGAAGATAACGGTTGAGTCACCCAGGGAAGTGGAGGTTAAGGAAAGAACTAAAGAGAAGGAGGTGGCATCCCCATCTTACAAGCCAAGAATCTCTTATCCTTTAAGATTGAAGAATGACCAAAATGATGAGTAATACAAGAAATTTTTGTGTTTATTCAAGCAGTTCCACATCAACATCCCATTTGTGGAGGCGTTGTCTCAAATACCTCGCTATTTAATGTTTCTCAAGGACATTTTGACCAACAAGAGGAAGTTAGAGGAAAGTGTATCTGTGATCTTAGATGCTTCATTCCTGGCGGGGTTGCAAAAGAATATGGCGAACAAGAAGAAAGACCCCGGTAGCTTTATCATTCCTTCCAACATTGGTAACTTGGGTGAAAAGAAGGCATTGGCGAACTCAGGGCTAGCATGAATGTCATGCCTTATGCATTCTTTCAGAAACTAGGCTTGGGAGAGCCTAGGCCCACTCAGATGACGCTTTAATTGGCCGATTGTTCAGTTAGACATCCGAGGGGCATCATTGAGGATGTACTTATGAAAGTTGATAAGTGTATCTTTCCTGCGGACTTTGTGGTATTAGATGTTAATGAGGATGTCGAGGTCCCATTGATACTTGGGAGGCCATTCTTGCTCACTTCCAAAGCTCTCATTGATATGGACGGTGGGAAGTTGACACTAAGAGTTGGAGATGACAAGTTGACATACCGCCTTGCAGAAGTAATGAGACATTCTATTGACTTTGATGATACTTTATATTTTCTTGACACTACTGATGAGTTGATTGATGATTATAGATAGGAAATGTTGTGTCCAGACCCATTGGAGGGGTGGCTAGATTAAGAGGTGGAGAATGAAGAAGTTTTATCACTTGGTCTAGAGGGCAAGGTGCAACCTACCCTGTTAGTCATGAAGAGGATGATCCAAAAGCGCAAGAGATCGAGGAGACGTCACAATGTTAGTGGGGATGAGCATTCATGGAGTAAGGGTGACAACTCCTTGTGTGTTAACAAATTCGATAAATCCCCCTCGACCTTGCAAAAACTATGTTCATCATGCTTTGAAGTTATAGGTAAGAGGGCAACATTCATTCATGAACCCCCATAAGGTAAGGACATGTACGTCAAGCTTAGTGACATTAAACAAGCATTTCTTAGGAGGCAACCTAAGTCTTTACTGCTTTTCTAGGTTTTAGTTTAGTACTTGCATGAATAAGAGGTTTAGTGTTGGTGATAAGTGTCTAAATGTATGTGTTTTAGTATATGTATTTTATACACATAACAAGTATTTTTGGTAGGAATTGATGCCCGTTTTGTGTTTAATCGAGTATAATTTGCTTCGCAGGGCATGGAGGAACCATGGAGAACACGAGGATATTATTTGGGGAAAAAAAGAGAAGAAAGCTTGGTCTCACAGTACTGTAGCGTATTTCACTGTAGAAGGAGTAATGTTGTAGAAGTACTACAGTAGATGTATTGTAGCTGAGCCATTCTAGTAGTCACTATAGCACCTGGAGAAGTTTCGTGCCAGAAAGTGTTCTAGTTCATATAGCCTCAATACAGACTAGGATTGACCCCGGGATTGAACTGTAGCACCTGGAGGCAAGATATTTGGCCTAAGCCATACGACCTCAATGACCCCCACATTGACCTCAGGATTGACCCCGGGATACATCGACTTGGGGGGTATAAAAGCACATTATGAGGGTAAAGCAAGGAGACTTCTTCTTGGCCTTTTGGGCAGCCGCCACCACACTTTCTTGAGGATTTCTGGCTATCTTCTGGCGATGATCCTTATGGGAAACGAGCACACATCATCACCAAGAGGGAGAGGAGCAAAGGAGAAGGAGTAGGAGTGAAGATCTAAGCCACCATTGCATCACCAATCGATGCTTCATCTATTCAAGGGGATTATGACCTAGAGGGTGTTTTCATTACTTATTTTATGTTTTTATCTTTATCGTATGTTGTATAAGTGCCCCATATCATGAGGGTTTAACTTATTGTTGTGTTTGGATTTGGATGAATCCTAGGGTTCATCTTGTGTAAGAACTTGGGATGTTGTTCTTCATTTAATTTGATGGTTGTTTGAGATTCAATCTTTCGTGCTTTGATGCTTAGAATTACATTTATGGAGAAATCTGTAATTCTATTATGAGTTTTATGTGTATATGTGACCTACTCATGCATACTAGATCTAGGAGAGATTGAAAGGGGATACTTGTGCCGTCGCACCGAGAGATCGGGTGTTGGTAGCCCTCCAATGTTAGGTTTAAGCTGAAGAAGAGTAGGTTTACTCCTATTAAAGATTTCCTTGAACTTAATGCAATCATAGGTGTGTTGATCTGGAAGAGATTCCGATTGGCATTCGTATGGGATTAGGGGTTAGTCACCGAGAGATTGGGGCTAATCTACTCACGAGGTCTCTAGGTCTCAACTATCATCAATGCATCTTTAAACCATCCTAGTTTGGGACTTAATGACAACCCAAGGTAGATTACTTGTCCGAACACTCCCTTCTCATGCTTGATACTCCCTTGTTTGTTTACATCTGTGTGCTAGTTACCCGGCAATAGAATTAGCTTAAGTTAATTTTTTTGTTTTATTTCTCTCCACTTATATTAAATTTTAGGCTAGATAATAGATGAAGAGTGAGTAATAATACTTTGTCCCGTGGAATATGACCCCTGTGTCACACACAGAGTATTACTTGGCGATCTCGTACACTTGCGGGGAAGCAATCAAGTTTTTGGCGCCGTTGCTGGGGACATTCAAGGGATATTAGGAAAGCTTGTAGTCTATTGCTCTAGCCATTTATCTTTTCTTTTGTAAATATTTGTCTTTCTATGTTTCTTTTACCCCTTTTGTGCATATTTATTAGTTTTCTTTGTTAGCTTATTGATTTTAGTTTGGTTTGTTGTCACAGGGCCATAGATTTTAGTTTGGTTTGCACTAGAGAAAAAGTTGGAAGAAATTTTTGCCATGAAAGAATGCCAAAGCAATCCACACCATAATAATTACAATCCATATTGGGGAGGGCATCAAAATTCTTGGACATATCATCATACTCAACAATGGGAATACCCTCACCAAGGATTGCTACAAGAACCGTCCTTTCAAGAACCACGGCATTACCACCCTCCAGTCATCTATAGTATGCAACTTAATTAATGGGGTTTCGATACACAGGATGTGTTTGCAAGATTCATGATGAATGCGGACGCTGAACTTGAAACCATGAATAAAACAATTTTTAATACCCAATAATCTATTCAAAGTATGGAAAAACAGATAGGAGAGCCTTCCAATATATTGACCGGGTTGCCATGAACTATGGAAGACTTATCTGAGAATGACATTAGAAAGGAAGAGAACAACGATGAAATTAAGGTGGAAGTTAATATTGAGGTGTTGGAGGTGGAAGAAGAAATTGATGTGGCATCAATACCTTTGGAGAAAATAATAGATGTTCCACCTCAAGTTGAAATTGAAGAAGACAAGGGGGAGGATGAGATCATGACCATGGAAAAATTTGAGGAAGTTGAAGAAACTCCATCGACCACATTTGAAGACACTACTTGCCTCAATATTGACCATTCCATCAAGCAATCAATAATTTTCAAGTTCAGAGACAAATTTTTGGGAATTGTATTTAAAGATGTGGGGAGGAAACCAAAGTCATGCTTGAACCCACCAATGTCAGGCTTGGACAATTCCCAGCCAAAAATATTTCATTATCGGCCCAAGCAAATGTTATGGGCATTATAAATTCATCACACCATGGTTAAAAAAAAATTGTGAATAGGATGTTAAAGCCACCAATTAATCCACCTATGCAAAGCTTGACAAGTTTTTAACGAAACTTGTTTCCTTGGAAGCACCAAAAACTCTTTTGGATAATTCAAGGAAACTTTCAAAAGGCGAGAAAGAAAATGTTGGTAGGAGGTTGAGGCCATCCAATGACCCACCCATGACGAACTTAAATAATTTTTGCCCGAACCGTTTTCCATGGAGGCCCAAGCAACTTTGTGGTGGGATACTCAAAGGAATTTTTGTCGGGACCAAAGAAGAAGCGGGGAGGAGGTTCAAACCATCTAAGGATCTGTCCACATTTAAATTGCACAATTCCTGGCCCAAGCTCTTTCCATGGAGGCCAAAAGGTAACTCATGCTTGGCCTTTAATTTGACACCACCCCAGAAGGTAATTCTTTTCTTTCATGGAAGTAGCTATGCTACATGTTGCCGGGATGAACACACCCTCTTCAAGCCTCCTTAAGGTAAGAAAGATGGGCATTGAGCTAATGATGTTAAACAAGTGCTTCTTGTGAGGCAAACCAATCTTCAATTTCTTCAATTTCCTCTTTTCATATTTTTAGTTAAGTGTAGATTGTCTTCTAGTTAAGTGTATTTGTGTTTCTTTTATGTTTTTGTTGTGTGAATAAGTCCATGAATGCATGCCTTGTGCATTTTTTCTCATCATCCTTTTTGTAGTTTAATCACTTATTTTCTTGAGAAACTCATGTTTTGATGATATTTCATGCATTAGATCGAGTTTTTAAACTTTCTTTCAAGTGTGGAGGTGTTCTAAATCCTTTCAAAGCCTTCCTTATTCACTTGGAGAAGCATTTTTTTTGCTCAAAATGTTTTCAGGGTGCATACGGCCTCAATGAGGGCCTCATTAGATCGAGTTAAGTATTAGCTTTTTGGCCACCTTTTCTCTCTCCTTTTTCTTCTTCATATTCTCCCGATTTGTTTCACTTCTTTCTCCTTCATTCGTTGGCCAAAAACTCTCATTTCTTCTCCTAGATCACCTCCTAACCTCTTTAAGACTTCGATCTAGTAGTTTACCTAAGGTTTAACTCTAGTTTTCTCAATATTTCGTCGGTAAGCTCTTTGATGCCCTAGTTTTATCTTCTTCATTTTTCTTGCATTCTTAGAGCTTATTTGTGGAATTTTTCCACTTATTTGGCTTGGTTTTGGTGGTGTGATTGTTGAGGATGAAGTCTCCTGATAAGTGCTTGTGTATTAGTAATATGAAGTATTCTTTTTTTACATTGAGCATTACTTTTCTCAGATTTTATCACCTATGTATGTGTATTTGTGTTCTTTTGTGCATGTACGGCTGTGGAGACAATAGTGGAAGAAAGGAACCAAAAGTAGTTTGTGGATGCCTATACCTCACGGGGGCTCATAGATAAAGGTTTCCCTCTTACCCATAACTTGAAAGCATGATGAACATAATCTTTTCAGGGTAGAGGAGGAGTTATCGTGTATGTTACCACATAAGGGTTTGTCACGCTCACTCTGTTCTTGTACATCAACATTAGCCTTGGGGTATTTCTTGTGGCGTATCCTTGCTAGCTGCATCTTTCAGAGCACCTTCTTCATGATCCCTGGGGTAGATGGTACCTTTTCCTCTAGACCAAGAATCAAGCTTCTTCATTTTCCACTCTTGGGTCTAGCACCTCTTTATATGGGTCTAGATTCATCATTTCCTGCACATATTCATCTTTTAGTTCATTGGTAGTGTCAAGAAAGTAAAGAGTATCATCAAAGTTAAGCGAATGTCGCATAGCTTCCGCGAGATGGTGTGTCAACTTGTCGTCACTGACAGGGTTCCCGCAAGTGCACGGAGTTGTCGAAGTAATAAATCCCTTGTGAGTGGGGTATCGTATCCATAGCGAAAAGGGAATAAAAATACTTAATTTGCTTCTTAACTATATGAAAGATGAAAAGTGATATGTGTGACAAGATTCAATTCTCAAATGTAAAACAACCCGAATGAGAGCAAACGTAAAGGAGAAGGTAAGGCAATCGATAAAGATGGGGTACAGATAAGTGCTTGTGTAATATGAATGCCAAGCATTCTTTCCTTATGCTGAGCATCACTTTTCTTGGGTTTTTACACTAATATGTGTGTTTTTATGTTACTTTTATACAGGTAGATTTGCGGGCCGAGTATGAAGGAAAGAAGCCAATGTGGATCATAATGCACCGATTTTGGAGGAAATCTTGCAAAGGTTCAAACGCGAAGACATAGGTCAGGTGTGAGATGCTAAAGTGTGTGCCAACCTCCTCGTATTTTAGTTAGCATAACCATTTGGAGGTGTACAAGGGCAGTCATACTCAAGCATTCCGACTTATGCACATAGAACAAGATTTCCACCAACTTATCCATCATTAAAGAAGCAAAGCGATCCATGACGTGAACGTGTGCCCGTTTGCATCACCTCGATGAAAGTATGGACTGGGGAAGTATTTTATGCCAAGTACTGTAGCAACACTGTTCACAGCCGCTTGAGAAAACAGGAATTCAGGGAATCCACACGGGCATTTGGAAATTTTACATGCCCGTGTGGAAATTCCACATGGGTGTGTGTAAAATCCATAGGCCCGTGTGATCACCCGATTCCAACCCTATTTAAAGCCGATTCAGCCCCAATTTCAGCATTCTCTTCTCCATCTTTTTCCCAACTTGAGAGAGGGTTTTAGCTAGGGTTTTGAGAGGTATTGGCTAAGGTTTTGGAGAGATTCTACGGCTCTGACATCGTCATTCCTTAGGAAGAAGGTTGGTAGGAGAGCTTCTGTCGAGGCGTATCCTATACCGGACGAGGGAATCCTTGGACGACGAGTAGAGGACTTTCCACAAGACCATCGACATGACTATCGAGGGGGTTTCTCTATGGATTCATTGCTTTTACATTCTATTTCTTTGATTGTACTTAGCTCCACGGAGAGCTAAACCCCTAGTGGGTACTTGGGTATTTGTGAACCCTAGGATGTATTTGTTTCATTGAATCTCTTTATTATGCTTTCAATTCATTGATGTTTGTTGTTAGTTCCAACCTTGAATGCTTGATTGTATGAACATTTTCCCTAGAGTGACACTATGGTTGAGAGTTTTTGTTGGTAACCTTGTGAGTGAGGGACACACCATGAGCGTTAGACAAAGCTAGGTTGGAGAGGGTTGAGAGGATGAGTCGAGAAGTACAGGAGCGTCCCCTTTCCCCTCTGACGTGATAGATTCTACCTCCGTTCCTTGAGTTTTTTGCGGCCATAATGGAGTGAATGGTCTAAGGGATGACCCTCCACTGGGGCTTAGTTGCGCATGCAACGGAGTGAAGCGTTGAGGTGATCTTAGTATCTAGGGCTTAATCGTGGTTAGGGACCTTCCACCTGGACCAAAGGGTTAGGTCTATAATTAGGAAGAGATTTATCACCTGGAATCCCTAGAGCTCATTGCAACTCTATTCGAGTACGAGGTTTAGAGGTTATCTAATCTCTCCTCCAAGACATGTATAGAGTTAGGCATAGTTGACCTTAGATTTGGGACTATGTATTTAAGGATTTCCATGACTCACCATTGCATTGATTAGGAAGCATAATAGAGAGTTCTTGCACTTGAAACGATTGTCCTGGGTGGAGCATTATCCGAGTAACCCATCTTTATCGATTGCCTTACATCCTCTTTTAATCGTGCTTTCTTACTTGTTGTTTTTACTTTTGAGAATTGAATTATTGTCACACTTATAACTACTGATCTTTCACATAGCTATGAAGCGGATTAAGTGCTTTTATTCCCTACTTCCTGTGGATTCGATACCCGCTCATCCGGGATTATTATTTCGACAAACCCGTGCACTTGCGGGATATACACAAGGGGACCTTGTCAGGTACCCGAGTATTGATCCACCTAGGAAAATTGTTTCAAGTATAAGAACTCTCTATTATGCTTCCTAACTAATGAAATGGTGAGTCAGTGACATCCTTTGATGCATGGCCCCGAATCTAGGGTTAACCAAGCCTAATCCTCTACATGTCCCAGAGGAGAGGTTGAACAATCTCTCAACCTCGCACTCGTAAGAAGGATTGCATTAAGCTCTGGGGATTCCAAGTGATAAATCTCTTCCTAATTATAGACCTAACCCTTGGTCCAAAAGAAAGGTCCCTAACCACAATTAAGCCCTAGATGCTAAAATCACCTCAACACTTCACTCCGTTGCACTCATAACTAAGCCCCAGCGGAGGGTCATCCCTTGGCTCATTCGCTCTATTATCACCACAAAGAACTCGAGGAACAGAGGTAGAATCTATCACACCGGAGGGTCATCTTGTGTGGCTCCTCTATTTTGCTCCTTCTTCGGCCGGCTGTGAACAGTGCCAGCTAAAGTGATTGTTGCAGTACGATCTGGAATTGCTTCTTTCACAACCCAACCTGCATGAAAGTACATAAATACCGATGTATTAGTGCTAAAACCTGACAAAAATAATGCTCATTACAAGGAAAGAACGCTTCACATTCTTATCGCACAAGCACTTATCAAACTACCCCACACTTAAGCTTTTGCTTGTCCTCAAGCAAAAGTTAAAACATTGTATGCATAGATAAAGAGACTATTGGAAGTGCTTGGCCTTGATTTCACCAAAACATGGAAAGAAAGCATTCTAACAGTAAAGGAAATTTCACCACTAAATACGAAAGAACCAATGCTCTTGCTAAAAACTTGAATTAAAAAGGATAACAAACCCGAAATCTTTTAAGTGTGTGAACTCACTCAACTCAACCCAAAGTATACTCCTCAAAGTTCTAGGTATAAGGGACTTATTTATCTACAAAGAGTACCAAACATTTCAAAAAAGGTAGTAGCTTCACACATCCTCTAAGGTAGCCCTTTTCCAAATCGGCCGCTAAGGTGGCTTTCACACTTTCGAAGTGGTAGCTCTTTCTACTGGGGTGGTAGCATTCACACATTCCATGACATAGCTCTTTTTCTCAATAGGGCATAGCTAGTATCCAACTTATGAGAGTAGCTTCATACATCATGGGTGGTAGCTCTTTTCACCCAACAAGCACAATCAAACGATAAAAACATTTTGTTCGTTCTTTGTTTTCCATTTTCCATTTTTTTTTAGAAAAGCAACATAAGAAACAAAACTTAAACTGGTCCCTTTAACCTTAGACTTGAGTTTCTAAAAGGGTTTAAAGAATGAGAAGTGCACAAAATGTTATTCGGGCAAAAATTCCTAAAAATTCAAGCAAGAACTAAAGCATGAGAACATTCAATGTTAAAAATTCTCCTAAACTCAAGAATACCTTCATTGCAACTAAGGTGAACCGCCATTGGCTATGTGAGCATATATATCAATCAAAATAGTGTAAAAGATATGTGCACTATAAAACTCCCCCTCCACACTTAAGTTGTACATTGACCTCAATGTACACATGCAAGCTCACTTATAATGTATATCAATCAAGTATAATTGTGGGAGAAGCAATCGAAACAATACTCCCCTAACTCCTAGTGTTGCATTTGGTGGACCTAAATCCTTGGGGGTGATGTTCCAATGGGTTGTGAGGCACACATGCCAAGTGCCGAAGCACCTTGGCCGTGTCTATGGCAAGTTCTCAATTCCCATGATGACAAGACCATCTGCACGCATACACGAGGTAGTTCAGTAGAGCTCAATAAAAGAAAAACAAAACTCGAGTATATATAAGATAGAGCAAGAAATACAACTTGAGACAACAAAACAAAAATAAGCTCAGAAGGAGAGTCCTTTCTGAGGATAACATGTCCAAAAATAAAATGCAAGTAGAAATAAAAGCAAGTCAAGTGTCGGAGCCACGCTCTGGCTCCTTTGCTACTGGTGCTGGATCAGAAGGTGTTGGTGGGTTCAATGATGGTGATGAAGGGGGCGTCTGGGAGGTGCGCGGTCGTAGTACAAAAGATGCAGCAACATCTCTCTAAAGGATCTGCTGTAAAACGTTGAAATGCGCCATGGACCCTATAAATTGTCCGGCTAGCGTCGCACGCACCTCTACTATTTCCGCTTATGCCTCAGCAATCTCTGTCTTTACTACCCCCATGACACTCTCGAGCCTCTCAAAATGATCATGTCCTAAAGATGGTGAGAACATACGTATCGGGGATGGGTCCTCTGTCACCGGAGGTGCGTCAGTCTCCATTGACATCGGCTGAGGCTCGGAGGCAGGCTGAGAAGCCTCTGGATCATCACCCTCATCCTCAGCTATCTATGGAGTCTTTAGAACCAAGGGATATATCCTCGTCCATACTCGGCGGATCATACCCATCAATCTCATCGTCTCCAGACTCAGGGCAGCAGGAGTACTCGTCCTCTTAGCCCCACGAATTACATCCAAGAGGCCCATGCCCATGACTAGTCTCGTAATGTAGGGGCCCGAGAAGATCGCTCCCAATCTGGCATAATGCCCCTGATGATGAATGTACTTTGCAAGGATGTGCCCCAAATGAATCGGTATGCGCTACACCATCAAATACAGATATAAAAGCTCCTGGCGGCTCAGAACACCTGTGATGTCACCACCACCATTCACCAACCTACTCATAATGGTGTGTAAATATCGGTAGGCAGGTCGGGAAAGGCACGTGGCCTTAGACACCCCCGACTCGTACTAACCCTGACCACACAGCACTCGGTAGGCTTTCTGAGGGGTCAAAGCTCCAGCATAATCAGTCGGTAGCTGAGAATACTTCTCAGTATCCGTGAATGCCTCCTCGTATAGCCCAAGCAAGACTGAGAACTGCATGATGTTCAAGCAGTGGTGATGTCCAAACGCCCTGAACTGGATGGCGTCCAAGCTATCGGATCTCTCATATGATCTATCGAACTCAAATGACGACAAAACCTCTAGTATGAGCCCACGGATGGCTGGCTCTCTAGTCGTCAATAACTGACTCCGCCCCCTTACTCAAACAAGGTCCTCGACCTCTCCAGCAAATTCATCCCCCTGCTGTAAGTCTCGGAGTATGCTACTGTCCATATACCGAGTCTGTTCAAACCGAAGTCTCGACAGACGCACAAAACGAGACTGATGCTCAGGAATGGTGAAACTCATGCCCTCGGACTGGAGGATGACTCCCGCGGCCATTTCTCTGCTTGCTTCTTTGACCTAGGTGCCATATCCAGCAAATTTTCAAAGGAAATCAATCAAACAAGCTGGATAAATGATGCTGCAAAAATCGACACGGTCGTGGGGAATTTCCGCAAGCCCGTGTGGATTCACAGGGTATGAAGAACCGCACGGCAGTGCCTCAAAAATCCAACAAAACACTTCTAAACCCTTCTAACTTCATTCTAAGTATGATCATACACTCTAATTGCAAAAATGAAGCATTCTTAGCAAGTTCATTGATTAGAATCAAGAATTGGCAAAGAAAATCAAAGATAGGGGCTTACCGACGAGTTGAGACGAGGAGAATAGGAATAGGCCGGAAAACCAAGTAAAAATCCTCCAAAATCGGCAGTACAAGGTCGAACACAAATGCTAGAGTATTTTGAAGAGAGTGGAGAGGATGTAGATGAAGAGAAACAAGTCTTCTTCAAAAGGAACTCGCACCCCTTGGAGTTTTGTATATCCGCATAGGCATGCAGAAATTCGACATGCCCGTGTGTCTCCACAGTGGACAGCTACTAGGGCAGAAGCACTCCCCTGTATACTCTCGGGATAGCTCTTGTTGTCTCTGAAAACACTCACACAGGCGTGTGGAAATTACCTAGGCCCGTGCGTCCGACCCACAGGGGAACCCGCACACCCCTGAGAGAAAATCACTAAGTGTTTCGCACACCCGTGAGGAAATTCCGCACGGCCGTGGATAATCACATGCCCAATTCACAGGGGCATTCGCACGCCCCTGTGCGCTCTCGGGATGGAGAAGGGATCGTCTACCAAAATCCGCATGAGCGTGCAGAAAATACCTACGCCTATGTGCTCTCGGGAAAAATTCCCAGGTTTCTGCAAAACAACGCACGCCCATGCGGTAATTTTGCACAGCCGTGCAATAATTGCAAGGTCGTTCACAAGGGCGAGTCTACTCAATACAACCTTCTCTGGATGACTTGAAAAACTCTACTGGCTCTGTAGAAATTTTTTGAACATGTTTACAGATTCAGAGCCTGCTCTTTTATGCAACAATTACCAGCAAAATACAATAGAAACAAACTCAAGCGAATAAATCTTCACCAAATCCACATGAAAACACACGATAACACAGAAATCCGCCAAAATGAAAACATCACAAGCATCTAAACATGAAGACACCAACACTTAACAAGTTATTCATCCAAAACTAAACTATGATAGGAAAAAACAGTAAACACTTGGGTTGCCTCCCAAGAAGCGCTTGTTTAACGTCACTAAGCTTGACGTATCTGGTCTTACCTCATGGGGGTTTATAGATGAAAATTGCCCTCTTACCCATGGCTTGAAAGCATGATGAGCAAAGTCTCTTGAGAGTAGAGGGTGAATTGTCGGGCTTGGGACTACCTAGAAATGGTTCATCGATCGGTTCGCACACACCTCCAACAGTCTTAGAGTGTTTCCGGTGGTGTCTCCTTGCCAAATCATCTTTCGGAGCATGTTCTTCACGATCCCCGGGTTAGACGGTACATCTTCAGTCAAACCAAGCATCATTACTTCTTCAATTTCCTCCTCTTGGTCGAACAAACCCTCATACGAGTCCGGATTGAACATTCCTGCATGTATTCATCAACAATCTCACCAATAGTGTCTAGAAAATACAAAGTATCATCAAAATCAAGAGAATGCCGCATGGCTTCAGCAAGGCGGTATGTGAGCTTGTCATCTCTGACTCTCAAAGTTAGCTCCCTGCGCATCCATATCAGTGAATGCTTTGGAAGTCCGCAAGAACTGTCTCCTAAGTATCAAGGGTACATCCGCATCGTCATCGATGTCTAGCACTACAAAGTCAACCAGAAAAATGTACTTATCCACCTTGATAAGCACGTCTTCAATAATGCCCCTCAGATGTCGCACCGTTCGGTCTGCCAATTGCAAAGTCATCCGAGTGGTCCTAGGCTCACCCAAGCCTAGCTTTTGAAAGAAAGTGTATGGCATGACGTTGATGCTAGCCCCTGAGTCCGCCAATGCCATTTCTTCACCTAGATTGCCAATATTACACGGAATGATGAAGCTTCCCGGGTCTTTCTTCTTGTTTGGCATGTTCTTTTGCAACACTACCGAGCAAGATGCATCTAAAATCACTGAAGCACTCTCCTCCAACTTCCTCTTTTTAGTCAACAAGTCTTTCAAGAATTTCGCATACTTAGGCATTTGAGCTAATGCCTCAACAAAAGGAATATTGATGTGGAGTTGCTTGAATAAACTCAAGAACTTCTTGTATTGTTCATCCCCTTGGTCATTCTTTAATCTAGAGGGATAAGGGATTCTCCGCTTGAAAGGTGGGGTTGCCACCTCCTTCTCTTTGCTTGTTCCCTCGTCGACCTCTATAACCTCGGGTGCGTGTTCTTTTGGCTTCTTACCCGGAAGCCTACCTTCAACCTCACAGCCACTTCTCAAAGTGATCGCCTTCACATGCTTTCTAGGGTTGGTCTCGGTATTGCTCGGCAAGCTTCCATGTGGCCTTTCCGAGAGAGACTTCGCAATTTGCCCCACTTGATTTTCAAGGTTATGAAAAGAGGCGGTGTGATTGCGAAGTGTAGACTCAACTGATTCAAACCTTGCATTTGAAGATTGCACAAATCTAGTCAAGGCCTTCTCCAAATCATTCATTCAGGTTTCCAAACCTGAAACTCTGTTTTCTACATTCGGGGCTTGTTGTTGGAAAGCCGGTTGCCCCATGGCCTTTTGTGGACCTTGGTTTCTCCACGAGAAATTAGGATGATTCTTCCAACCAGGATTATGGGTATTTCTGTATGGGTTTTCTTGAGTCCTCATGCCATTACCTACAAAATCGACGTTCTCAACCGAAGATGCATCACCAATAGAGATCGGGCAATCGGAGGGAGCATGTCCTCCACCACACCCGGTGCAAGTACTCACAGCCGCCACTTTGTTTGAAGTTAGAAGATCTATCTTCTTACTCAAATTTTCCACTTGCACCGCCAATGAAGTTATTGCATCTATCTCATGAAGACCGGCCACATTTTTTTTCTCCCTAGCATTCCATTGGTAGCTGTTTAAACCCATTTCTTTAATAAGTTGACGGGCCACATCGGGGGTCTTGCCACCTAAGGTACCTCCTGCTGCGGCATCCAAGAGTTTTCTTGTTCTCGGATTCAACCTGTTGTAAAAAGTCTAAACAATCATCCACTCCGGGAATCCGTGTTATGGGCACTTTCTCAGGAGCTCCTTGAACCTTTCCCATGTCTCGAATAGAGACTCTAATTCCGACTGTACAAAGGATGAGATCTCATTCCTAAGCTTTGCAGATTTTTCAAGAGGGAAATAACGGGCTAGAAAATCTTCTACCATCTCCTCCTATGTAGTAATCGAGGCTCTAGGTAATGAGTGTAGCCACTGCTTTTCTCTCCCTTTTAGGGAAAATGGGAAAGCTCTCAACTTGATGGCATCATCTGTCACCCCGTTTATCTTGAGCATATCACACACCTCGAGAAGGTTCTCTATGTGACTGTTTGGATCCTCATCGGCCAAACCATTGAACTGTGCGGATTGCTGCAACATGTAGATGAATGCCGCCTTTAGCTCGACATTCTGAGCTGTAATTGGGGGTCGCACAATACTCGATTGTGTGCCAAAAACTGAGGGTCTAGCATAATGAGAGAGTGCCCTCTGTTACTCTTATTCTTCTGCCATATTATCTAATCCTTCAACTTCCAAATCATCTAGATTAGATTGTTCTTCCACAGGTCCTTTCCTTTTTCTTCTAAGTGTTCTTTCAAGCTCGGGATCTCCTTCAATCAATATTGAGGGATTCCCTCGTGTTATCAACTTGAAGCTACACAAAGGAAAAAAAACAAATCAGAACGATGATAGAAAAAAAAATGTGAAATAGAATGGATAAAGGAATAGCTAAGGAAACAAAAGTGCAAAGTATCCAAAAACTTGCCAGGGCTCCCCGCAAGTGCACGGAGTTGTCGAAGTAATAAATCCTAGGTGAGTGGGGTATCGTATCCATAGGGAAAACGGAATAAAAATACATAATTTGCTTCTTAACTATATGAAAGATGAATAGTGATATGTGTGACAAGATTCAATTCTCAAAAGTTAAACAACCTGAAAGAGAGCAAACGTAAAGGAAAAGGTAAGGCAATCAATAAAGATGCAGTACCCGGGTATTGATCTGCCTAGGAAAATCGTTTCAATTGCAAGAACTCTCTATTATGCTTCCTAACTAATGCAATGGTGAGTCATGGACATTTTTTGATGCATGGCCCCGAATCTAGGGTTAACCAAGCTTAATCCTCTACATGTCCCGGTGGAGAGGTTGAACAACTTCTCAACCTCGCACTCAAAAGAAGGATTACATTAAGCTCTAGGGATTCCAAGTGATAAATCTCTTCCTAATTATAGACCTAACCCTTATTCCAGAATCTATCACACCTGAGGGGAAAGGGGACACTCTTGTACCTCTCGACTCACCCTCTCAACCCTCTCCAATCAAGCTTTGTCTTACTCTCGTGGTGTGTCACTCACTCACAAGGGTTACCACGTGAACTCTCAACCCTAGTGTTACTCTAATAGAGTATTCAAACAATAAAACATTCAAGATTGGTACTCACAATAACATCAATTAATTGAAAGCATAATAAAAAGATTCAATAAAACTAAAACATCCTAGCGTTCACAAATACCCATGTACCCACTAGGTGTTTTGTTCTCCATGGAGCACAATACAAATGATAATGAAATCAAATGTAAAAGAAAACAATCCATAGGAAAACCCCCTCGATAGTGGTGGCGATGGTCTTGTGGAGAGTCCTCTACTCGTCGCAAGATCCCCTTGTCTGGTATAAGATACGCCTTACTGAATCAATCCGACGGAGGCTCCTCTACCATAGAACCTCTCCAAATCCCTAGCCAATACCTCTCAAAACCCTAGCTGCAGCCTTCTCTCATGTTGGGGAAAAGATGGAGAAAAGAATGTTGAAATCCGGGCTGAAATCAGCCTTAAATAGGGTTGGAATCGGGATTCCACACGCTCCTGTGGATATTCCACACGGGCCTGTGGAATTAACGCAAGGGCATGCGGAATTTCCACATGTCCGTGTGGCTCCTTTGTGTTGCTCTTTCTTCGGCCGGCTGTGAACAGTATGTGCTACAGTGATTACTGAAGTGCTTGCTGCAGTACAATGGTACAGTGCCCCCGAAATATTCCCGAATCCATGCTTTTATTGAGGTAATGTAAACGGGCACACATTTACGCCATAGATAGTCTTGGTTCTTCAATAAAATGGTCACGTTGGTGGAGATCTTGCTAAATATGCACAAGTGATTGATTACCCGCAAGTGTACAGGGTCGCCAAGTAATACCTTGAGCAAAAGCCCAAGGATCATATTCCACGGGGTTAAGGAGCTCCTATTACTCCTCCATCACTCACTTTCTAACCTTACAATTCAAGCATGGTATACTAATCTAATACAAGCAAGATTGTAAATAAAACACAAGTGTAACAACTCCAAGTCAAGCAAGAAAATCACAAGAGCAATGATGATAAGAATAGGCCTAGGGATGAGGATTCCCAAGAGGGGTCATCAAGATATAAGGATGCATGAAAATACATGGCACGGGTGATTTATACCGACGGACCTCGATAATAGTTCAACCCCAATTTCTCGGTGGCTAAACCCTAATCCCGTACAAATGATGACAAGGATCTCTCCTTAGTCATATTTCTACGATTGCATTAAGTGAATGGAGATCACGCAACAAGGACACACTTAACCTAAGTTTATCCTCATGGTTCGGAGGGGCTATCTACACCCAATTTCTCGGCATGTTGGTCAACAAATACCCCTATTAGCTCATTAACGATCTAGTACACGCGAGTAGTTCACGTCTACATGTACAACTCCAACAAGAACTAAGGATTTCTCCACATAATAGTTCTAGGCATGTAACATAATGAGCCAAATCATAAAATACACCAATGCATATCAAATATAAATGTAGCATCCAAAATACAAGATGAACCCCCCAAGGTTCACCTACATCCGACGGCCTTGGGGGTCTAGTGTGCCATCATACAAATAAGTATCTCAAACACAACAAAAGCAAGATGTAAATGCATAAATGACACTCCCTAGTCCAAATGATGAAGAGGAGAGAGAATACCGGCCGAATGATGCTTCTTCTAGCCCTAGAGATGCCGAATGCTTCTCCTCCTTTCATGATGAGGCTTCCCCTTTAAGTTCAAGCTCTTGATCTTCCCAAGCTTCAAGCCAAATTCTCCCAAAGAATGGTGTCTTCGTTTCTCTCCTTCCTCCAAGTGATGGCTGCCAAAAACCCTTCAAAAGTCTGCCCTAGAGTCTCCAAGAAGTCCAGCCAAAAAGTCCCCAATCTTTCTCCAAAAATTCCCTCTATATACCACTCATCATACCCCTTGATGGCCTCCATCCCGAGTGCTATACCACTCCCCTATGGCCTCCATCCCGAGTGTTATACCACCTCGCTATGGAGCTCAACATTGAAACTTTTGGGGTGAGGCAAACTCCATCAAGTAAATATCTTCTATTATAGCTACAGTGATCATCCCCGGGCTCTATATCGAGCAAAGATTGAGGCCGTATGCCATGATCTAAATCCTGACTTGAAACTCTCCAGGTGCTACAGTGACAACTACAGTAGTCTTGCTACATTGTCGATGCTACAGTACTCCCAGTTATAGTACTTTGCTATAGTGAATACCCCTACAGTACCGCGCCCTGGTTTTCTTCTCTTTTTTACCCGAATCATATCCTCGTGTCATCCATGGTGTTCCTCTGCCCTGCAAAGCAAATAACACACAATTAAGCACAAAACGGGCATCAATTCTAATGGAAATACATGCTAGAGGTAACAAATACATACACTCAAATATGTACATTTAGACACTTATCAACAAGCCGGAATACTAGGATGTAACTGCCTTCGTGCCCCTCCGAATCATTACCTAAGCTCGAATACAAGGAGGTTGGCACACATTCTAGCATTCTAAACCCGACTCATGTCTCCGTGTTCGAGCCTTCTCACGATCTCCTCCAAATAATGTGTAAAACGATCTACAATGGCCTCACAAATAATCGGCCTCACAACCCAACCTACATAAAAGTACATAAATACACACGTATTAGCGCTAAAACCTGACAAAAGTAATGCTCATCATAAGGAAAGAACGCTTCGCCTTCTTATCGCACAAGCACTTATCAAACTCCCCCACACTTAAGCTTTTGCTTGTTCTCAAGCAAAAGTTAAAACATTGTATGCATAGATGAAGGGACTATTGGAAGTGCTTGGCCTTGAGTTCACCAAAGCATACAAAGAAAGCATTCTAACAGTAAA
Source organism: Dioscorea cayenensis subsp. rotundata (assembly GCF_009730915.1). NCBI lineage: Eukaryota > Viridiplantae > Streptophyta > Magnoliopsida > Dioscoreales > Dioscoreaceae > Dioscorea > Dioscorea cayenensis. The sequence goes on along the minus strand of NC_052471.1, from coordinate 8,208,652 downwards.
GGAAATTTCACCACTAAAAATGAAAGAATCAATGCTCTCGCTAAAAACTTGAATTAAAAAGGACAACAAACCCGAAATTGTTTAAGTGTGTGAACTCACTTAAGTCAACCCAAGGTATACTCCTCAAAGTTCTAGGTATAAGGGACTTATTTATCTACAAAGTGTACCAAACATTTCAAAAAGGGTAGTAGCTTCACACATCCTCTAAGGTAGCACTTTTCCAAAGCGGCCGCTAAGGTGGCTTTCACACTTTCGAGGTGGTAGCTCTTTCTACCGTGGTGGTAGCATTCACACATCCCATGAGATAGCTCTTTCTCTCAATACGGCATAGCTAGTATCCGACTCATGAGAGTAGCTTCATACATCATGGGTGGTAGCTCTTTCCACCCAACAAGCACAATCAAACGATAAAAACACTTTGTTCTTTCTTTCTTTTCCATTTTCCATTTTTTTTTTTAGAAAAGCAACATAAGAAACAAAACTAAAATTTGTCCCTTTAACCTTAGACTTGAGTTTCCAAAAGGGTTTAAAGAGTGAGAAGTGCACAAAATGTTATTCTGGCAAAAATTTCTAAAAATTCAAGCAAGAACTAAAGCATGAGAACATTCAATGTTAAAAATTCTCCTATACTCGAGAATACAATCATTGCAACTAAGGTGAACCGCCATTGGCTACGTGAGCATGTATAACAATCAAGACTAATATAAAAAAAATATGTGCACTATGAAACTCCTCCCCACACTTAAGTTATACATTGTCCCGAATGTACACATGCAAGCTCACTCAAAATGTATATCAATCAAGAATAAATGTGGGAGAAACAATCAAAACAATTCTCCCCTGGCTGCTAGTGTTGCATTTCATGGAGCTAATTCATTGGGAGTGGTGTTCCAATGGGTTGTGAAGCATACACGACCAAATGGCGAAGCACTTTGGCCGTGTCTATGACAAGTTCTCAATTGCCATGATGACAAGACCATCTGTACGCATACACGAGGGGGTTCAATAAAGCTCAATAAAACAAAAACAACTCGAGTAAATAAAAGATAGAGAAATAAATACAACTCGAGACAACAAAACAAAAATAAACTCAGAAAGAAAGTCCTTTATGGTTATACAAGTCCAAAATCAAATGCAAAAAGTAATAAAAATGAAAGAAAATAAATCAAGTGTCAGTGGCGCGCTTTGGTTCCTCTGCTGCTGGATAGTCGAACGACGCTGGTGGATCTAGTGAGGGTGATGCAGAAGGTGCCTGAGAGGTGCGGTGTCGTAGTGCAAATGGTGAGGCAACATCTATCTAGAGGATATGTTCTAGAACAGCGAAACGCGCTATAAGCTCTGTGAATTGTGTGGCCTGCGTCGCGCGAACCTCTGCTATCTCTGCTCATGTCTTACCAATCTCGGTCCGTACCACCCCACAACACTCTCGAGTCTCTCAAAATGATCATGGGCTTGAGATGGTGAAAACATGTGTACTAGGGGTGGGTCCTTTGCCGTAGGAGGTGCGTCAGTCTCCATCGGTGTCGGCTGAGGCTTGGGAGCAGGCTTGGAAGCCCCGGCATCATCTCCCTCAACCTCACCTATCTCTGGGGCAGGAATAATCAGAGCATATACTCCTAACTGAACTCTCTGTACCATTCCCATCAACCTCAGTGTCTCCATGCCTAGGGGAGCAGGTATAGTCACCTTCTCGGCCCCTCTGATCATGTCAAGTAAACCTATACCGATGACTAGTCTCGTGATATAGGGGCCCGAGAAAATCACTCCAAGTTTGGCATTTTGCCCCTGATGTCGATTATACTTTGCCAGGATATGCCCTAAATGTATCGGTGTGCGCCAGACCATAGAGTACAAATATAAAAGCTCCTGTCAGCTAAGCACACTAGTATTGTCACCTCCCCCCCTCATACTACCCCTGTCCACACAATACGGTGTACGAACGCTGTGGGGTCAAACTCATAGGATAATCTGTGGGTAGCTGCTTATACTCCTCTGTCTTTGTATTAGCCGCATCATATAACTCCATCAAGAGAGCAAACTGAGTCACGCTCAAGCTATGATGATGTCCGAGGGCTCTGAGCGAATGGCACGCTGCTCGAAAGCTGGAGTACGAGCGATCGAACTCGAACGAGGCTAGGACCTCGAGTGTCAGTGCGGGGATGGCAGGATTTCTGATCGATAGAAAATGGTCCCAACTGCAAACCACAAGCATGTCCTTGATCTCATCTGCCATACCCTCTGCCGACTAAATCTCCCTGCGTCTGCTCATGTCGGGAAATTTGGTCTGACCAAATCTGAGACTAATCAGCCTCTCAAATCCGCCTGATGCTCGGGAATGGTAAAACTCATGCTCTCGGGCTCAGGAGATGGCTCATGAGACCATTTATCAGCTTGCTTCTTTGATCGAGGTGCCATAACCTACAAAATTTGAAAGAAACTCGATCAAACAAATTAATTGAGTAATCTGTCAGAAATCCGACGCCCATTCGGAACCACGGGGACATGAACAAACGCATCGACCATGCCACAAAAAAATCCACGATACACTTTTTAAATTCTTTTCTAACTTCATTCTAAACATGTATAATTATTCTAATTGCAGAAACAAAACATGATTGACCTGTTTCATCGATTAAAACCAAGAATTCATGAAGAAAAACAAAGATAAGGGTTTACCGATGAGTTGAGATGAAAAACTTTGAATTGGCTGGAAAACCAAGTAAAAATCCCTCCAAATTGGTAATACGAAGTTGGAAGAGAGTGTGAGTGTGCTTGCAGACGAATGGGAAGTGTGAAAATGAGAAGAATCGATGATCCTTTTAAAAAGGACTCGCGCCTCTTGGCATTTCAGCACATCCGCACAGCGTGTTGAAATTACCCATGCCCGTGCACCTCCACAGCAGAGAGCCACAGGGGCAGACACACAACCCTATGCGCTCTCGGGATAAAACTCATTGTCTCTGAATGCTACCACACGGTCGTGCAAAAAATATCCACGCCTGCGGCGCCCTGACACCATGGGGCAACCGCACGCCTTTGGCTTCTCCGTCCAGTGAGAAGAATCGCCAAGTGTTTCGCATGCCAGTGCGAATTTCCGTGACCGCCGTGGACATTCACGAGCCTAACTCACGAGGCGGCTCGCCTCGTGTCTTCTCGGGATGGACAGAGCTCATCTATAGAGATTCCCACGGGCGTGTAAAAAATTCCCACGCCCGTGCGTTTTTCATAGGTTCGCCCACAGGGGCGAGTCCACGCCCCTGTGTGCTCTCAGGATAATTTGCCAAGTCTTTGAAGGAAAACACACACCCGGGCGGAAGTTACCCACGGGCGTGCAAAAATCTCAAGGTCGCTCACAGGGGCGAGTCCACGCCCCTGTGCCTTCTCTGCATGAGCTTGCAATACGACTCTACGGGCGTGCGGAAATTCCACACGCCCGTGTGTTACCTCTGGATGACATAGAAAACTTTACAGGTTCTGCAGAAATTTCTTGAACATATTTACACATTTAGAGCTGCTCTTTTATGCAAAATACACCAGCGGAAAACATTAAAAACAAGCTCAAGCGACTTAAACTTCGCCAAATCCTCATGAATACACACAATGACATCAAAATCCATAATATAATACATAGCAGAAGCATCTATAAAATCAAAACACCAACACTGAATAAGTTATTCATGCAAAAACTAAACTATAAACTAAGAAAAACAGTAAACACTTGGGTTGCCTCCCATGAAGCGCTTGTTTTACGTCACTAAGCTTGACGTACCTCATCCTAACCTCACGGGAGCTCATAGATAAATGTTGCCCTCTTACCCATGGCTTGAAAGCATGACGAGCAAAGTCTCTTGAAGGTAGAGGGAGAGTTATCGGGCTTGGGACCGCCTATCAATGGTTCATCCAATTGTTCGGTTTACGCGCATCTCTAACAGCCTTGGAGCGTTTCCGGTGACATCTCCTCACCCTCTTCATCTTCCGAAGCACCTTTTTCAGGATCCCCATAGTAGACGGTACTTCTTTCATCGAGCCAAGTATCATTATTTCTTCATTTTCCTCCTATTGGTCGAACAAACCCTCGTACGGATCTGGATTGAACATTTCCTGCATATATTCATCAACAATCTCATCAGTAGCGTCTAGAAAATACAAAGTATCATTAAAATCAAGAGAATGCCGCATGGCTTCAACAAGGCGGTATGTGAGCTTATCATCTCCAACTCTCAAAGTTAGCTCCCCGCCATCCATGTTAATTAATGCCTTGGAAGTCCGCAAGAAAGCCCTCCTAAGTACCAAGGGTACATCCGCATCCTCGTCGACGTCTAGTACCACAAAATCTACAGGAAATATGTAATTGTCCACCTTGACAAGCACATTTTTGATGATACCCCTCGGATGTCTCACCTTTCAGTCCGCTAATTGCAAAGTCATCCGAGTGGGCCTAGGCTCGCCCAAGCCTAGCTTCTAAAAGAATGTGTATGGCATGATGTTAATACTGGCCCCTAAGTCCGCGAATGCCATTTCTTCACTTAAATTGTCAATGTTGTAGGGAATGATGAAGCTTCCAGGGTCTTTCCTCATGTTCGGCATGCTATTTTGCAAAACTGGCGAGCAAGAAGCATCTATGATCACTGAAGCACTCTCCTCTAACTTCCTCTTGTTATTCAACAAATCTTTCAAGAATTTTGCATACTTAGGCATTTGAGATAATGCCTCAACAAAAGGAATGTTGATGTGGAGTTGCTTGAACAAACTCAGGAACTTCTTGTATTGTTCATCCGCTTGGTCATTCTTTAACCTAGAGGGATAGGGGATTCTTGGCTTGAAAGGTGGGGCTGCCACCTCCTTCTCTTTGTTTGTTCCCTCTTTAACCTCTATGACCTCGGGTGCGTGTTCATTGGGCTTCTCACTTGGAAACCTACCTTCAACCTCATGACCACTTCTCAAAGTGATCGCCTTCACATGCTCTCTAGGATTGGTCTCGGTATTGCTTGGCAAGCTTCCTTTTGGTCTCTCCGATAGAGACATCGCAATTTGCTCCGCTTAATTCTGAAGGTTGTGCAAAGAGGCGGTGTGGTTGTGAAGTGTAGCCTCAACTAATTGAAAACCTTATATCCGATGATTGCACAAATCTAGTCAAGGCCTTCTCCAAATCGGTCATTCAGGTCTCCAAACTGGAAACTCAGTTCTCCATGTTTGGGGCTTGTTGTTGTTGGAAACCCGGTGGCCCCATGGCCTTTTGTGGAACTTGGTTACTCCACGAGAAATTGGGATGATTCTTCCAACCCGGATTGTAGATGTTGCTATATGGATTCCCTTGATTCCTCATCGCATTACCCACAAAATCAACATTTGTTTTTGACTAGCTTTGGAAGTGAGATGGAGGTGCATTTGGGGAATTTACCACAGGGGTCGTGCAGTTTTCATGCCCCTTGAATACACATGGGCCAGTGGAATTTCCGTACGCCTGTGTGGATTCTTGTAGTATTGCGTTATGAATGAATCTGATTGATTTCCTTCTAATACATATAGATATGGCCCCCAAGATTGAAGAAGGCACTGGTAAACGTCCCTAGAGAGCCTACTCCCAGGTGGAAAGCATGGAATTCACACTTCTCGAGCATCGAGCTCGATTTGAGTGACTAGCGTAGCTTAAGTTTGGTAAAACACGAATCCCTAGATGTAAACTCACTTAGGGAGATGCAACTGCATAAATGACATGGTCGATGAGGTCGAGGGAGCTACTATCGATGGGTAGTTGGCGTAAGCTGTTGGTTATTCGTGACTCTGCTATCCGCCTACTGATATTAGAGGTGCTCTCCTCATTCGAGTTTAACCATTCTTATGCTCATTTCGATAGCGTTGGCTCCATTCAGTTCAGAGCTTTTGGGAAGCATCATATTATGATCGTCACGCAGTTCTCCGTTAGGCTTGGTTTATCTAATGAGGAGTACACTGAGACAGAGGAGTATGAGGATCTCCCAACTATCATGATGGGAGGCTTATCCCCCCAGGAGGAGTATAAAGTACTATGTGGTAAGGGGAAATATGAACCAAGAGTGTCTAAGGCCTCATGCCTTTCTCGACCTAGTTACAGATATCTCCACTGACATATTGAGTAGGTCAGTAGACCGGTCGAGGCGATAGCACGGGAGTCCTAAACATGCAGGATCTTCTATATTTTTACTCCATGGTACGGAACGAGCCGGTTCATTTGGGACACATTTTAGCGGAGTATCTGAAGCATCAAGGACTGTATCCCAGGCTGGGTGTCATTTTCTTATGCCCATACATTACTAGACTTATCTTGGGGATGGGTCTACGAGACACAATAAGAGGGGCCGAGAAGATGATAATACCAGCACACCTCGGGTTAGACACGATGAGATTAATAGGTATGGTCCGCAGGGTTAAGACGAGGGTTTATGCTTTGATTCTACCAGCCCCAGAGATAGTTGAGGATGAGGATGTTGATGCCGAGACTTCTTAGCCTGCTCCTGAGCCTCAGCCTTCATTGATAGAGATCGAGGCACTTTCGGTGGTAGAGGACCCACCCCCAGTATACATGTTTTCACAATCTCGAGCCCATGATCACTTTGAGAGGCTCGAGAGTGCTGTGGGGGTGCTACAGACAGAGATCGCTGAGGTTCTAGGAGAGGTTGCGAAGGTCTGGGATGTGAAGGCCGTAAAGTATACAGATTTCCTAGCACGTTTCGACACTTTACAATAGATTTTAGAGCGAGACATCGCCTAGTCATTTGTCTTACAGCCGAGGACTCCTCAATCCCCTCCAACATCACCATCACCACCTCCACCAACACCCTTCGATCTAGCACCTGCAACAGCAGAGGAGCCTGAGCGTGGCACCGACACTTGATTTATTTTCTTTTGTCCTATTACTTCTACACTTTTATTAGGACTTGTATACTATGAAAGGACTTTCCTTCTGACTTTATTTTCATTTTGTGTTCTTGAGTTGTATTCACTGTCTTATCATTTATATAGTTGAGTTGTTATTGTTTTATTGAGCTTTACTGAACCCACTCCTGTATGCGGAACAAAAGTACCTTGCGTATAGGGTTCACAACTACCCGAGTACCCACTAGGGACTTTAGCTCTACTTGGAGCTAATTACAATCAATGAAATCAAATGTAAAAGTAAAGAATCCATAGAAAACCCCCTCGATAGTCATGGTGATGGTCTTATTGAGAGTCCTCTACTCGTCCAAGGGTTCCTTTGTCCAACCTAGGATACACCTCGCTGGATCGGTGCTGACGAAAGCTCTTCCACTAACTTTCCTCCAAACAGAGCGCGATGTTGGAGCCGTAGAACCTCTCCCAATCCCTAGCCAATACCTCTCAAAACCCTAGCCACCGCCCTCTCTCAAGTTGGGTAAAAGATTTAGAAAATAATCCTCAAATCGGGGCTGAAATCGTCCTTAAATAGGGCTGGAATCGGGAATCCACACGCCCATATGGGTGCCCATGTGGAATTTCTACACGCCCGTGCGCAATTTCCACAAGCCCATGTGGATTCTCTGTTTTCATCCTTCTTCGGCCGGCTGTAACAACGCCCCTTCCGTTTGTCCCCCAAGTGCATGGGTTTGTCGAAGTAATAAAATCCCAGATGAGTGGGGTATCGTATCCAGAGAGAGTAATGAATAAAAACACTTTAATTGTTTCTTAACAAAGTGAAAGATGAATAGTGATATGTGTGACAAGATGTGAAATAACAAAAGTAAAAAAACAAGAAAGAGAGCACAAGTAAAGGAGAAGGTAAGGCAATCGATATAAATGGGGTACCTGGATAATTTTTTTTCCTAGGACAATCATTTCAAGTGCAAGAACCCTCTATTATACTTTCTAACTAATGCAATAATGAGTCATGGAGATCCTTAAATACATGGTCCCAAATCTAAGGTCAACCATGCCTAACTCTATACATGTCCCAGAGGAGAAATTGAATAACCTCTCAACCTCGCACTCGTATAGAATTGCAATGAGATCCGAGGATTCCAAGTGATAAATCCTCTTCCTAGATGTAGACCTAACCCTTTGGTACGGTGGAAGGTCCCTAGCCACAATTAAGCCCCTAGGTGCTAAAAATCACTTCAACACTTCACTCCGTTGTTCCCGCAACTAAGCCCAAGCGGAAGGTCATCCTTTAGCCCATTCACTCTACTATGACAACAAAGAACTTGAGGAAATGGAGGTAGAATAAATCACACTTGAGGAGAAAGGTGATACTCCGCTACCTCTCGACTCATCCTCTCAGCCATCTCCAATCAATCTTTGTCTAACTCTTGTGGTGTGTCACTCACTCACAAGGGTTACCAACAAGAACTCTCAACCCTAGTGTCACTCTAAGGAAGTATTCATACAATCAAGCATTCAAGATTGGAACTCAAATAAAACATCAATTAATTGAAAGCATAATAAAGAGGTTCAATGAAACGAATACATCCTAGGGTTCACAACTACCCAAGTACCCACTAGGGAGTTTAGCTCTCCATGGAGCTAATTACAATCAATGAAATCAAATGTAAAAGCAAAGAATCTATAGAAAACCCCCTCGATAGCCATGGCGATGGTCTTGTGGAGAGTCTTCTACTCGTCCAGGGTCCCTTTGTCCGACCTAGGATACACCTCGCCTGATCGGTGCCGACAAAAGCTCTCCCATTAACCTTCTTCCAAATAGAGCGTAATGTCGGAGCTTTAGAATCTCTCCAAATCCTAGCTAATACATCTCAAAACCCTAGCCGAAGCCCTCTCTCAAGTTAGGGAAAAGATGGAGAAAAGAATACTGAAATCGGGGCTAAAATCGGCTTTTGAAGGGCTTGAATCGGGAATCCACACGCCCCTGTGGGCGTCCCAGTGGATTTTTCACAATCCTCTATTTTCATCCTTCTTCGGCCGCTTGTGAACAGTACTTGCTACAGTGTTTTGCTACAGCGTTTGCTACACTGCCCCGCTATAGTACGGGCCCGAAACACTCCCGAATCCATGCTTTCATCGAGGTAACTTAAACGGGTATGATAAACACCTAAATGTACTTATTTTATATGTATTAAACTTGTATTATTTGTGTATATTTTAATGAATTGATACCCGTTTAAATCTAAATTATTTATTTTGGTGTTGTAGATCCTAAAAGAGCCGAACGAAGCTCAAAAATGCAAATTGGACAAATTCGACATCAAAAACGGCATTTTTGGGGTTTCGGCACTGTAGCAGTATGTAGTGGAGTCACTATTCATGCTGCGGGGCATTCGGCTGTGAGCTTCATGGGGTCCAACCGCCCACATGAGTGTCTGTGAGGTTTGCTGGAAATTCACAACTCTCACTACTGTAGTAGAAACACTATAGCTGAGTACTGTAGCACCAACACTTTTTCTGGGCAAAATGGCTGTGAGTTTCATGGGCTCCATGCGCCCACATGGAGCCTGTATGGACCTGACGGTAAATATATTGGACTGAATTTCTAGGGCAAAGAGGGACGTTTTTGGAGAAAGATTTTTGGGGAGTTCTTGGAGCCGAGTTCCACCAGTTCAGAGGAGGCAAGATCACTCGTTTTTGGATAAGGGAATCAAAGGAATTAGCTTCATTTTGCTAGATTGATAAGTGCTTGTGCGATATGAATGCGAAGCATTATTTCCTTATGTTGAGCATTACTTTCCTCGGGTTTTTACACTAATATGTGTGTTTTTTTATGTTACTTTCGTGCATGTAGGGTTTGTGAAACCAATTATGAAGGAAAGAAGCCAATGTGGATCACAATGCACCGATTTTTGGATGAAATCTTGCTAAAGTTTCAAACGCGAAGATATAAGTCGGGTGCGAGATGTTAGAGTGTGTGGCAACCTTCCCGTATTTGAGTTTACACAACCATTTGGAGGGGTACAAGGGCAGTCACACTCAAGCATTCCGACATATGCACATAGAACAAGATCTCCATCATCTTATCCGTCATTGAAGAAGCAAGCGATCCACGGCATAAGCGTGTGCCCGTTTATGTTACCTCGATGAAAAAGTGGATTAGGGAGTATTTTTGGCAAATCACTTGTAGATTATCGTTCACAGCCCGGCCAAAAAATCGCGAAGCAGAGAATCCCACACCGTGCATGGGAAGTATCCACGCCGTGTGGAAAGTCTGCACGTGAGCGTGTTCCGTACACGCCCGTAGAGTCGCTCGATTTCAGCCATTTAAAGGCGATTTCAGCCCCGATTTCAGCATTCTTTTTCTCCACCTTTCCCCAACTTGAGAGGGCTTCGACTAGGGTTTTGAGAGGCATTGGCCAAGGTTTTTGGAGAGGTTCTATGGCCTCGACATCGTCATTCCTTAGGAAGAAGGTTGGTAGGGGAGCTTCCGTTGAGGCGTATCCTATACCCTGGGGACGAGGAATCCTTGGACTGACAGTAGAGGACTCTCTACAAGACCATCGACCACGCACCATCGAGGGGTTTCTTTTATGGATTTATTGCTTTTACATTCTATTTCTTTTGATTGTATTTAGCTCCATGAGAGCTAAACCCCTAGTGGGCTACTTGGGTGATTGTGAACCCTAGATGTATTCGTTTCATTGAACTTATTTATTATGCTTTCAATAAATTGATGTTTATTGTGAGTTCCAACCTTGAATGCTTGATTGTATGAACATTTTTCCCAGAGTGACACTAGGAATGAGAGTTCTTGTTGGTAACCTTGTGAGTGAGTGACACACCACTAGCGTTAGACAAAGCTAGGTTGGAGAGGGTTGAGAGGGTGAGTCTCAGAGGTGCAGGGAGGCGTCCCTTTCCCTCCGATGTGATAGATTCTACCTCTGTTCCTCGAGTTCTTTGCGGCCATAATGGAGTGAATGGTCTAAGGGATGAACCTCCAGCTGGGGGACTAGTTGCGGCGTGCAAATGGAGTGAAGCGTTGAGAGGATCTTAGTATCTAGGGCTTAATTGTGGCTAGGGACCTTCCACGGACCAAAGGGGTAGGTCTATATTTAGGAAAGAGATTTATCACTTGAAACTCCTAGAGCTCATTGCAACTCTATGCGAGTACGCGAGTGTTGAGATTGTTCGATTTCTCCTCCGGGACATGTATGAGAGTTAGGCATAGTTGACCTTAGATTTGGGACTATGTATGTAGGATTTCCACAACTCACCATTGCATTGATTAGGAAGCATAATAGAGAGTTCTTACACTTGAAGAGATCATCCTAGGTGAAGCATTATCCGAGTAACCCATTCTTTATCGATTGCCTTACCATCTTCTTACTTTTGCTCTTTCACTTGTTGTTTTTATTGTTGAGAATTGAATCAATTTCACACTTATCACTATTGATATTCCACATAGCTAAGAATCAAATTTAGTATTTTTCACTCCCTACTCACGTGGATTCGACCCGCTCACCGGGATTATTACTCGACAAGCCCGTGCACTTGCGGGATATAAGTAAGGGGATCTTGTCAAGTTTTTGGCGCCGTTTCCGGGGAGTTAGGCGTTTAGAGATACTTTGCACTTTGTTTTCTTAGCTATTTACCCTTCATTCTATTTCACATCTCTTCTCTATCACCGTTCTTATTTGTTTTATTTATTTTCACACTTTCTTATTCTTCCATCATTCTCATTTCTTTTCTTTTGTCATGTTTTACTTTTTCTTGCAAGGATTTTAAATGATGATTGACCCGTCGTTGCTCTATATTTGCAGGTCGAAGCTATTAGTAAAAAAGTTGATTGAATTGTTACTTCACGACAACAAAACATTCCATGTTACAGCGATATCATCTAGCGAAGGGGCTACCCAAAGCGTATTATGGGATAATGGTGAACAACATTGGGAGGCACCTCAAGGAGGAATGTCAAAGCGGGTGAGATACTCGGAGAGGATGCATTTGAGTTACAAAAGAGTATTAGATAACTTTATTGAAGCATCCGATGTCTGCGTCCAAAATATGAAGACCACACGAAGATGTCATTAAGCCTCCTATAAAAACATTGAGCATCAACTAGGAGGGATACTTGACACACTCTCCAGGGAACAACAATTATTTGAGCAAGCAAGTCAAGTTTCTTATAGAGAAGATGTGGTAGTGAATGACAATGAAGAAGTGGGGGCGAGAACGAGTATGATGTTGTCGAGATTGAGAGGATACAAGAAGAACCGTTCACTCAATATGATGATTGTTTGAGTGGACCCAGGTATGTTTCATGAGCAAGAAATGATGCAAGGAGAGTTAGCGAACATATTGTTTTTCAAGTTGAAATTGAAGAAGAAGCAACTACTAAAGTAATGGAACACACATCTCTCTTTGGGATTGATCAATTCATAAATTGCAGAAAGAGATTTTTGGGTTTGGAAGAAGATGTGGGTAGGAGATTGAAGCCATCCAATGACCCACTGATGCTAGCTTGGACAATTCCCAACCCAAATTGTTTCCTTGGGCGCCAAAAGGTAAGATGGTTGGACTCTCCAACAAATATTCCACCCCAGGCAAGTAGATTTTTGATTAAAGGAGTAGCTATGCAATATCTAGTTAGGAGGAACACACTCTTTTCAAACCCCCATAAGGTAAGGAAGAGGGTACATCAAGCTAAGTGACGTAAAACAAAGCACTTCTTGGGAGGCTACCCAAGGAATTCTTGCTTTTTCTAGTTTTTAGTTTAGTGTTGCATGAATAAGAGCTTGAGTGTTGGTGTTTTGATTCTTATATGCCATTGTTATGCTTTTCTTGTGGACCGTTGGTGTTGTCTTGTGCTTTCATGTGTTTTGGTGAAGTTTTGGTCGTTTGAGCTATTTCTCATGTTTTTCACGGTAAAACTTACATATTAGGGGTGAGGCTACGAGGTGTGTAAACATGTTAAAAATTTTTCTGCGAGCACGCAAAATTTTTCCTAGCATCGGAGAAAACACAGGCGTGTGGAGTTTCCATGCGCCGGGTGGATGCACTCGAGCTCATCGAGAAGGTTCGAGGGCGTGCGGCTACCCACAGCCGAGCGACCATGCGACCGGCAGTGGACTGCGCGCACTTGGTGGGTGACCTTGTGAACCACACACGGGCGTGGGTATTTTTGGCACTCCGTGCGAGATCTCTGGGAGGATCTCCATCCACGAGGAGACACAGGCGTGCGTTTGCCCATCGTGAGTTGGGCACTGTGAATGTCCACGCCCGGTGTGGAACTTTTGCAGGCGTGGGTCTTAAGATTTTCTCGATTGCATGGAGGTCCACAGTGATGCGACGCACGTGGGTGAGACCTGCAGGTGTCGGTAATTTCCACTGCGCTTGGTGTGGATTTTTCGAATATGCTAGAACAACATGTTTTTCTTTAAAATCTTTTTCGGGTTTCTTCATCTTTTCACTCTCATACGTTTTGAGAACATATCCTTGCTCTCTTGACCTCTCACCGTCATTTTAGAGGGTTGTTAATTGAGTTTTCAGACGTTTTCTAGTCTTTTCATTCTCATTTTGTCGGTAAGCTTCTCTTTCTCTTTTCTTTGCCAATCTTTTATTTATTTTACGACTACGGTGTCATCTTCACCAGCAACGGAAACAGATGTACTAGTTATTGACACCTACACTTAAGGCGTCTTTACCTTCTTTGTTCTTATTTTTCGCATTTTATTTTTACGCATTTTATTTTTGGATTTGTATACTCGTGAAAAGGATTTTCCCTCACGAGTTTAGTTTCATTTTGTTGTCTCGACTTGTATTCATTGCTCTATCTTTTGTATACTCGAGGTTGTTTTTGTTTTATTGAGCTTCATTTGAACCCCTCGTGTATGCGTGCGAGATGGTCTTGTCATCATGGGAGTTGAGACTTTGTCATAGAGCACTGACCAAGTTGTTTCGACACTTGCCCGTGTAAAGCTTCACAACTGTCGAAACAATACTGACCCAAGTACTTAGCTCCATCAAAGCGCCACACTAGGAGTCAGGGAGTATTGTTTTGATTGCTTCCCCCACATATATTCTTCATTGATATACATTATGAGTGGGCTTGCATGTGTACATTATGGACAATGTACAACTTAAGTGCTGGGGAGTTTCATAGTGCACACATCTTTTTTTATTGTTCTTGATTGTTATATGCTCACATAGCCAATGGCTATTCACCTTAGTTGTAATGATTGTGATTCTTAAGTCTAGGGAGAATTGTTAACATTGAATGGTTTTATGCTCTAGTTCTTGCTTGAATTTTTTTAGGAATTTTTGCCCGATTTACACTTAGTGCACTACTCATTTTTTAAAAATCTTTTTGGAAACTCAAGTTCAATGTTAAAAGGGACTAGTTATAGTTGTTTCTTGTGTTAAATTCAAAAAGAAAATGAAAAGAAAGAACAAAATAGTTTTATTGTTTAGTTATGCTATTGGGTGGAAAGAGCTACCACCTATGAAGTATGAAGCTACTCTCATAAGTTGGATACTAGTTATGCCCTAATGAGAGAAAGAGCTATCTCATGGGATGAGTGAAAGCTACCACCCGGTGAAAGAGCTACCACCTCGAGAGTGTGAAAGCCACCTTAGCGACCCGCTTGGGAAAGGGCTACCTTAGAGGATGTGTGAAGCTACTACCGTTTTTTTGAAATGTTCGTTGTTTTTCTTGTTGTAGATAAATAAATCCCTTATACTTATAGCTTTGAGGAGTATACTTTGGGTTGACTTGAGTGAGTTCACACACTTACCGATTTCGGGTTTTGTTGTCCTTTTTATGCAAGTTTTTTTAGCTAGAGCATTGATTTTTCAGTATTTAGTGTTGAAATTTCCCTTTCTTGTAGAATGCTCTCTTTGTATGCTTTGGTGAACCTAAGGCCAAGTACTTCCAATATTTCCTTCATCCATGCGCATAACATTTTAATTTTTGCTTGAGGACAAGAAAAGCTTAAGTGTGGGGGAGTTTGATAAGTGCTTGGCCTTAGGTTCACCATAGATCTTCATCAATCTCTTCTTTGGGAGCTTGTAGACGACAAGGGAAGCCGCCCCGATTGCGGCGTCCGTGGAAGCTTTCCACCTAACTTGGCTTGTCATCTCACTTCTATTGTTTGAGGGAGTTTTCTTATGGCAATTGTAGTTGTTTTCATGGACCTATTGTTTGAATTTGTTTGCATGGACGAGTAGACCCCAAGGCCACTGGATGTCGATGAACCTTGGGGTGAACTTGTGTATTTGGATGATCTAATTTGTCTATTGCAATTGTTGTATATTTGTGATTCATTCTTGGTGCATTTGATGTGTTGCTTACATGAGAACTCTGTAAACTAACTCCTAGGTTATACTCGGTAGCGTGACCATCACCGTTGTACTAGACACACCAAGTCTAGAAGGGATTCATGTACAAATACGCAGTGACCATCAAGTATTTTGTACCCCTCCAACATTAGGGCTTGACCAAGTTGTGTTCCGGCTCTAATTAGAGAATTCCCCCTTTGTTAATGCAATTGTATGAGGATTTGATTGAAAGAAATTCCATATCAATACTTATACTAGATTAGGGGTCAATTGCCATGACCATCGGGTTGATCTAATTTAGAAAAATCTCTAGGTCAAAACCTTCAATTGCATGACATTCTTAGCATCTTCTGCACTTTAGTAGCCCCTAGGGAATCCACATCCGTGACCATTTCATTCCCCTGATTTTATACCCTTGCCTTGTTTTAGACTCCATTTGTAGTTCTTTCATTTTAATTAACAGATTAGAGAAACCTATCGAATCTTTCGGCTGAGACAATACGTGAAGAGAAAGTAAGGGTAGATCCTTGGGCCCGGAGGGATAAGACCTCTCGTGCTCGCCACGAGAGTACTACTGACGACTCCGTGAGCTTGTCGATTGTGCATCAAAGTTTTTGGCGCCGTTCCGTGGAACCACATGGAATACTCGGAAAAACATAGAGCTTGTTGATTTAGCTATTGTTTCTTTTATTTTACACATTTGTTTCTTTTTATTTATTTTTTTTGTATACATTTCCATTCATTTGAAATTATTTTTTACGCTTTAAATATTTCTCTTTGTTTAACATTTCTTGGTTATTCGTTATCCACTATAATCATGACCCTGACTAGCGGTTGGGGTGACTATTCTCATCTGCAGAGATCACGTATTCAAATTTCCCACTTGAATTTCTAGCGGCATTTGAACTGGAGGGAATGATGAGCACTCACATTCTTGATAGTTGGAGACGGTCTGAGCGTTACAATGTGGCTAGAACCGTACCCCTGGGAGAACATGATGTGGAGGACCTATTCACAAATTATATGAAGTCCGAAAGTGTGTTGTCAGTAGTTGGGCTTATTCCACCTGACTTACTCTCCATTCCCACCCATGAGGAAGAGAGGAACAAGTCTGATGACTCTATCGTACTAGTTCAGCAAAATGAAGAGGAAATAGATCTTATCGTGAGAAGTGACTCAGGGTCATCCGGATGTGAGATTCACGTTATAGACGAGTGCATGGGTAGTGGTAGCTCCACGGAAGATGAGTCTAGAGGGTTCGAGGATATTGATCTCGTGAAATTTGGGAGATTAAAATCATCAATTGAGGAACCGCCGGAATTAGAACTAAAGCGCTTCCCGAACACCAGGAGTATGCATTTCTGGCAGAGGAATCAAAACTTCCAATCATCATTGCCTCAGATCTGACCCCTAAGAAAAAATTTGACCCTCTGAATGTGTTAAAGAAGTACAAAAAAGCAATCACATGGAAGATTTCAGATATTAAAGGAATTAGCCCTTCCTTCTATACACAAAAGATTCTCATGGAAGATAATCATAGGCCGATAGCTATACCCCAGAGACGGCTCAACCCTAATATGAAAGAAGTAGTACGCAGCGAGATGATCAAACTTCTTAATACAGGCATCATCTACACTATCTCTGACAGTGAGTGGGTGAGCCCAGTGCAAGTAGTGTCGAAAAAGCGAGGAATGATGGTGGTCTCTAATGAAAAGAATGAATTAGTCCCCACTAGAACGGTCGCGGGAGATGGCGGTGTGCATAAACTATAGAAAACTCAATGACGCTACTAGAAAAAGATCATTTTCTTCACCTTTCATTGACCAAATGCTTGAACGACTAGCGGGCACTCATATTACTATTTCTTAGATGGTCTCTCTCGGTACTTTCAAATCCCCCATCTCCCGGAAGACCGGGGAGAAGACAACTTTCACATGCTCGTATGATACTTTTGCTTACTGTCGTATGCCTTTCGGACTATGTAATGCGCCAACCATCTTCCAGCTATGTATGATGGCCATATTTGATGATCTAGTGGAAGATATCATGGAGGTTTTCATGGATGATTTCTTGGTTTTCGGTGATTCTTTCGACCTCTGCCTTAAAAATATAGAGCGGGTCTTAGCCAGATGTGAGGAAACCAACTTGGTTCTTAGATGGGAAAAATGTCATTTATGGTCAAGGAAGGCATTGTGCTTGGCCATAAGATATCACAACAGGGAATTGAGGTGGATAAGGCCAAGGTTTCCACTATAGAACAACTGTCTCCCACAATGTCAGTGAAGGCCATTAGGAGTATTTTGGGACATGCAGGTTTTTAACGAAGGTTCGTCAAGGATTTTTCATTAGTTTCCTGACCACTTGCAAAACTCCTTGAGGAGGACACCGTGATTCGAGTTTAGTGATGAGTGTATGATCGCTTTCTTCACCCTCAAGAAAAACTTGTTGAAGCTCTGATTATCGTGTCTCCCGATTGGAATTTACCTTTTGAAATCATGTGTGATGCTAGCGACTTCGCAGTGGGGGTAGTTCTTGGGCAACGTCGAGGGGGTCATTTCCACCCTATATACTATGCAAGAAAGATGTTGAATGGTGCTCAGGAGAATTATACTATTGCCGAGAAAGAGATGCTTGCTGTGGTTTTTGCATTTGACAAGTTCCTTTCATATTTAGTGTTATCAAAGGTGATCATGTTCACTGACTGTTCCGCTCTAAAATATCTTTTGAGCAAGTAGGATGCAAAACCTCATTTGATCCGGTACGTACTTTTGCTTTAGGTGTTCGACTTGGAGATAAAAGATAAGCAGGGGGCCGAAAACTTGGCCGCTGACCACGTATCACGCCTTATGATGCCACTAGAGAGTACCAAGGAGAGAAAGAAGATAAATGATGGCTTTCCTAATGAGCAGTTGTTTAGTATTCGGATATTGAGAGAAGAAGAAACTCTGTGGTTCGCTGATTTTACAAACTATCTTGCTGCGGGGACACTTCCTCATGGTCTAACTTATCAACAAAGTAAGAAGTTCTACTCTGATCTGAAATATTACTTCTAGGAGGATTCCTATTTGTTTTGAACTTGCACTAACCAGGTGGTGAGGAGGTGCGTGATAAGTGCTTGTGTGATATGAATGTGAAGCATTCTTTCCTTATGTTAAGCATTATTTTTCTCGGGTTTTTACACTAATATGTGTGTTTTTATGTTACTTTTATGCAAGTTGGGTTGTGAAACCAATTATGAAGGAAAAAGCCAATGTGGATCACAATGCACCCATTTTGGAGGAAATCTTGCTAAAAGTTCGAACGCTAAAGATATGAGTCGAGTGTGAGATGCTAGAGTGTGTGCCAACCTCCCGTATTTGAGTTAGCACAACCATTTGAGAGGCACAAGGCGGTCACACTCAAGTATTCGACTTATGCACATAGAACAAGATCTCCATCAACTTATCCGTCATTGAAGAAGCAAAAGCGATCCACGGCATAAACGTGTGCCCGCTTTATGTTACCTCGATGAAAAGTGTATTCGGGAGTATTTTTTTGGCGGAGTAGCAATTACCTCGATGAAAAGTGGATTCGGGAGTAGCAATCACCTGATAGCGATGCTTCATCGCTGACCGGCCGAGAAAAAAAGAATTCAGAGAATCCACACGGGCGTGTGGAAATTATACACGCCCGTGTTGAAATTCCACATGGGCGTGTGTAAAATCCACAGGCCCGTGTGGTCTCCCGATTCCAGCCTTATTTAAAGCCGATTATGCCCATCATTCTTTTCTCCATCTTTTCCCCAACTTGAGAGAGTGATTCGGCTAGGGTTTTGAGAGGTATTGGCTAAGGTTTTGGAGAGGTTCTACGGCTCCAACATCGTCATTCCTTAGGAAGAAGGTTGGTAGGGGAGCTTCCGTCGAGGCGTATCCTATACTGGATAAGGGAATCCTTGGACGACGAGTAGAGGACATTCCACACGACCATCGACATGACTATCGAGGGGTTTCTCTATGGATTTATTGCTTTTACATTCTATTTCTTTGATTGTACTTAGCTCCATGGAGTGCTAAACCCCTAGTGGGTACTTGGGTATTTGTGAACCGTACGATGTATTTGTTTCATTAAATCTCTTTATTATGTGGTAAGGTCCCCTTGCGTATATCCCGCAAGTGCACGGGTTTGTCAAAGTAATAATCTCGGATGAGCGGGTATGGAATCCACAGGGAGTAGGGAATAAAAACACTTAATCTGCTTCTTAGCTATGTACAAAATCAATAATGATAAGTGTGACAATGATTCAATTCTCAAAAGTAAAATCAACAAGCAAGAGAGCACGAGTAAAGGAGAAGATAAGGCAATCGATAAAGATGGGGTACTCGGATAATGCTCCGCCTTGGACAATCGCTTCCACTGCAAGAACCCTCTATTATTCTTCCTAATCAATGCAATAGTGAGTCGTGGAAATCCTTCATTACATAGTCCAAAATCTATGGTCAACTATGCTTAACTATATACATGTCCCGAAGGAGAAATCGAACAATCTCAAAACCTCACACTCGCATAGAGTTGTAATAACTCTAGGGATTCCAAGTGATAAATCTCTTCCTAATTATAGACCTAACCCTTTGGTCCAGGTGGAAGGTCCCTAACCACGATTAAGCCCTAGATGCTAAAATCACCTCGACGCTTCACTCCGTTGCACTCGCAACTAAGCCCCAGCGGAGGGTCATCACTTAGACCATTCACTCTATTATGGCCTCAAAGAACTATAGGAACGGAGGTAGAATCTATCATGTTGGAGAGGAAAGGGGACGCTCTTGTACCTCTCGACTCACCCTCTCAACTCTCTCCAACCTAGCTTTGTCTAACACTCATGGTGTGTCACTCACTCACAAGGTTACCAACAAGAACTCTCAACCCCTAGTGTCACTCTAGGGAAATGTTCATACAATCAAGCATTCTAAGGTTGGAACTCACAATAAAACATCAATTAATTGAAAGCATAATAAAGAGATTCAATGAAATGAATACATCCTAGGGTTCACAAATACCCAAGTGCCCACTAGTGGTTTAGCTCTCCATGGAGCTAAATAGAATCAAAGAAATAGAATGTAAAAGCAATGAATCCATAGAAAAACCCCCATCGATGGTCGTGTTGATGGTCTTGTGGAGAGTCCTCTACTCATCGCAAAGGGATCCTTTGTCCGACCTAGGATACACCTTGTCGATCCGTGTCGAGCTAAAAGCTCTCCCAATAACCTTCTTCCAAATGACGATGCGATGCCGGAGCCATAGAACCTCACCAAAAACCCTAGCCAATACCCCTCAAAACCCCTAGCGAAACCCTCTCTCAAGTTGGGGAAAAAGATGGAGAAAAGAATACTGAAATCAGGGGCTGAATCGGCTTTTAAATAGGGTCGAATCGAGCGACTACACGGGCACTCGTGGATTTTTCACACGCCCATGTGCCAACTAGAATATGAGGAGGTTGGCACACACTCTAGCATTTATAAGTGCTTGTGAGATATGGATGCGAAGCTTTCATTCCTTATGTTGAGCATTACTTTTCTCAGGTTTTTACACTAATATATGTGTTTTTATGTTACATTTATGCAGGTAGGGTTGTGAGGTCAAGTATGAAGGAAAGAAGCCAATGTGGATTACAATACACTGATTTTGGAGGAAATCTTGCTAAGGTTCAAACGTGAAGACATAGGTCGATGTGAGATGCTAGAGTGTGTGCCAAACTCCTCGTATTTGAGTTGGCACATCCATTTGGAGGGGTACAAAGGCAGTCACACTCGAGCATTCTGACTATGCACATAGAACAAGAGCTTCACCAACGTGCCTATCATTGAAGATGCAAGTGATCCACGACGTGAACGTGTGCCCGTTTGCGTTACTCCGATGAAAGTATGGATTCGGGAAGCTATTAAGGCCGGATGCTCTAGCAGAGCACTGTACCAATACGGTAAAAAGTACTGTAGCAGCATTGTTCACAGTCGGCCGAGAAAACAGGAGTTCAGAGGATCCACATGAGCGTGTGGAAATTATCCACTCCCGTGTGGAAATTTTCCACAAGCGCGTGAAGCATCCACGCCCGTGTAGTCACCTGATTCCAGCCCTATTTAAAAGCCGAATAAGCCTCGATTTTAGTATTCTTTTCTCCACCTTTTCCCCAACTTGAGAGAGTGCTTCGGCTAGGGTTTTGAGGGATATTGGCTAAGGTTTTGAGAGGTTCTCACTGCTCGACATCGTCATTCCTTAGGGAAGAAGGTTGGTAGGGGTTTCCACAAGACCATCGACACGACCATCGAGGGGTTTCTTTATGGATTCATTGCTTTTTACATTCTATTTCTTTGATTGTACTTAGCTCCATGGAGAGATAAACCCCTAGTGGGTACTTGGGTATTGTGAACCCTAGGATGTATTTGTTTCTTTGAACCTCTTTATTATACTTTCAATAAATTGATGTTTATTGTGAGTTCCAACCTTGACTGCTTGATTGTATGAACATTTCCCCTAGAGTGACACTAGGATTGAAAGTTCTTGTTGGTAACATTGTAAGTGAGTGACACACCACGAGCATTAGACAAAGCTAGGTTGGAGAAGGTTGAGAGGGTGAGTCAAGAGGTACAGGAGCGTCCCCTTTCCCCTCCGGTGTGATAGATTCTACCTCCGTTCCTCGAGTTTTTTGCGGCCATGATAGAGTGAATGGTCTAAGGGATGAGCTTCCACTGGGTCTTAGTTGCGCGTGTAACCGAGTGAAGCGTTGAGGTGATCTTAGTATCTAGGGCTCAATTGTGGTTAGGCACCTTCCACCTCGACCAAAGGGTTAGGTCTATAATTAGGAAGAGATTTATCACTTGGAATCCCTACAGCTCACTGCAACTCTATGCGAGTGCGAGGTGTTGAGATTGTTCGATTTCTCCTCCGGGACATGTATAGAGTTAGGCATAGTTGACCTTAGATTTGGGACTATGTAATTAAGGATTTCCATAACTCACCATTGCATTGATTAAGAAGCATAATAAAGGGTACTTGCACTTCAAACAATTATCCTAGGCGGAGCATTATCCGGGTGCCCCATCTTTATCGATTGCCTTACCCCCCTTCTTTACTTTTGCTCTCTTACTTGTTGCTTTTACTGTTGAGAATTGAATCATTATCACACTCATCATCATTGATCTTTTACATAGCTAAGAATCGAATTAAGTATTTTTATTCCCTACTCCCTGTGGATTCGATACAGTCTCACCCGGGATTATTACTTCGACAAACCCGTGCACTTGCGGGATATACGCAAGGGGATCTTGTCAAGCATCTCACACCTGACCTATGTCTTCGCGTTTGAACCTTAGCAAGATTTCCTCCAAAATCGGTGCATTATGATCCACATTGGCTTCTTTCCTTCATACTCGGCCTCACAACCCTACCTGCACGAAAGTAACATAAAAACACACATATTAGTGTAAAAACCCGAGAAAAATAATGCTCAACATAAGGAAAGAATGCTTCACATTCATATCGCACAAGCACTTATCAAACTCCCCCACACTTAAACTTTTGCTTGTCCTCAAGCAAAAATTAGACATTCTGTGCATAGATGAAGGAAATATTGGAAGTGCGTGGCCTTAGGTTCACCAAAGTGTACAGAGAGCATTCTACAAGTAAGGGAAATTTCAACATTAAATACAAAAAATCAAAGCTCTAGCTAAAAACTTGAATAAAAAAGGACAACAAATCCGAAATCGTCTACGTGTGTGAACTCACTCAAAACAACCCAATGTATACTCTTCAAAGTTCTAAGTACAAGGGACTTATTTATCTACAAAAGTTACAATAATTTCAAAGATGGTAGTAGCTTCACACATCCTCTAAGGTAGCTGACAAGGTCCCCTTGCGTATATCCCGCAAGTGCATGGGTTTGTCGAAGTAATAATCACGGGTGAGCGGGTATCGAATCCACAGGGAATAGGGAATAAAAACACGTAATCTGCTTCTTAGCTATGTGAAAGATTAATAATGATGAGTGTGACAATGATTCAATTCTCCACAATAAAAGCAACAACTAAGAGAGCAAAAGTAAAGAAGGGGATAAGGAATGAACGCTTCGCATTCATATCGCACAAGCACTTATCAGTAGCCATTTCCAAAGCGGCCGCTAAGGTGGCTTTCACACTTTCGAGGTGGTAGCTCTTTCTACCAGAGTGGTAGCTTTCACTCATCCTATGAGATAGCTCTTTCTCTCATTAGGGCATAACTAGTATCCGACTTATGAGAGTAGCTTCATACTTCATAGGTGGTAGCTCTTTCCACCCAACAAGCACAAATAAACAATAAAACTATTTTGCTCCTTCTTTTCATTTTAATTTTTTTTTTTAGAATTTAACACAATAAACAACTTTAACTAGTCCCTTTAACATCAAACTAGAGTTTTCAAAAGAGTCTAATAAGTGAGTAGCGTAACTAAGTATAAATCGGGACAAAAAATTCCTAGACATTCAAGCAAAAACTAGGGCATGAAAATATTCAATGTTAAAAAAATTCTCATAAACTCAAGAATACAATCAATGTAACTAGGGTGAACTGCCATTGGCTATGTGAGCATATATCAATCAAGAACAATAGAAAAGATGTGTGCACTATGGAACTCCCACCCACACATAAGTTGTACATTGTCCCCAATGTACACATGCAAGCTCACTCAAAATGTATTTCATTAAAAAATATATGTGGGAGAAGCAATCAAAACAATACTCCCCTGACTCCGAGTGTCGCGCTTGATGGAGCTAAATCCTTGGGAGTAATATTCCGACGGGTTGTGAAGCTCACACAGCCAAGTACCGAAGCACCTTGGCCGTGCCAATGACTAAGTCTCAATTCCCATAATGACAAGACCATTTGCACGCATACACGAGGGGGTTTAGTGAAGCTCAATAAAAACAAAATATCTTGAGTATATATAAAAGATAGACAATGAATACAACTCGAGATGCAAAATGAAAATAAACTCAGAATGAGAATCCTTTCTGAGTGAACAAGTCTAAAAATATAATGCATAAAAGGAAAATAAAGTAAAGTCAAGTGTCGATGTCGCCCTCGGGCTCCAGTGCTGCTGCTGGTGAAGGCGCACATGGTGGGTCCACTCGATGCTTGGGTAGGGGATGGAGATGCTCTGGAGGGCTCGAGGGGTCCGAGGGAGTCCTCGGCCACAAGACAAATGATGAGGCGAAGTCTCACTCTAAGATGTGCTGTAATACGTCAAAACGTGCCATGAACTCTATGTACTGAGTGGCCTGCGTAGCCCTAATCTCTGCAATCTCGGCTCGAGCCTCGCCCTACCTCGTCCGTACCACTCCCAAAGTGCTGTCGAACATCTCAAAGCGATCATGAGCTCGATATGGTGAAAACATACACACGGGGAGTGGTTGCTCTGCCACTAGAGGTGCCTCAGTCTCCATCGGTGCTGGCTGAGGCTCTACAACAGGCTGAGATACCCCGGCTTCATCATCCTCATCCTCGGCTATCTCTGGAGCTGGTAACACTAAAGCAAAAACCCCTGTCCGAACCCTGCAGACCATGTCAATCAATCTCATCGTCTCTAGGCTCAGGGGAGCAGGTATACTCGTCTTCTCGGCCCCGCGAATCGAGTCCAAGAGACCCATGCCCAATACTAATCTCGTGATGTAAGGGCCCGAGAAGATCGCTCCCAGTCTAGCATATTGCCCCTGATGTCTGATGTACTCGGCCATGATGTGCCCTATGTGAATCGGTACGCGCTGCACCATTGAGTACAAGTATAAAAGTTCCTATAGGCTCAGAACACCAGTGCTATCACCACGGCCATTCACCGACCTACTCAGATGGCATGTAAATATCTGTATGCAGGTCGGGAAAGGCATGTGGCCTTCGACACCCCCGGCTCATACTGACCCTGACCACATAACACTCTGTAAGCTCTCTGCGGGGTCAAGGTTCCAGGATAATCAGTCGGTAACTGAGCGTACTTCTCCGTATCTGTGAATGCTTCCTCATACAAGCCAAGTAGAACTGTAAACTGAGTAACGCTCAAGCTGTGGTGGTGTCCAAATATTCTGAACTGAATGGTGTCCAAACTGTCGAAGCTCTCGTACGATCTATCAAACTCGAATGATGATAGCACCACCAGTGCAAACTCTCGGATGGCAGGCTCTCTAATCGTCAATAACTGTCACCAACCACCCTGATAAGTGCTTGTGCGATATGAATGTGAAGCGTTCATTCCTTATGTTGAGCATTACTTTTCTCAGGTTTTACATTAATATGTGTGTTTTTATGTTACTTTTATGCAGGTAGGGTTGTGTGGCCGAGTATGAACGAAATAGGCCAATGTGGATCATAATGCATCTATTTTGGAGGAGATCTTGCTAAGGTTCAAACGCAAAGACATAGGTCAGGTGTGAGATGCTAGAGTGTGTGCCAACCTCCTCGTATTCGAGTGAGCACATTCATTTGGAGGGGCACAAAGGCAGTCACACTCGAACATTCTGATGTATGCATATAAGAACAAGAGATCCACCAACGTGCACATCATTGAAGAGGCAAGTGATTCACGACGTAAACATGTGCCCGTTTGCGTTACCCCAATGAAAGTATGGAATTCGGGAGTATTTCCGGCATAGTACTGTAGTAGCCCCGGCCGAAAAATCAGAGAAGCAGAGAAATTCCACATGGACATGTGACATCATACACGCCTGCTGGGATCACCCGATTCCGACCTCTATTTAAAAGCTGATTTCATTTCAATTTTGGTATTCTTTTCTCCATATTTTCCCCAACTTGTGAGAGAACTTCGACTAGGGTTTCGAGGGGTATTGGCCAATGTTTTGGAGAAGTTCTACGGCTCCGACATCGTGATTCCATTAGGAAGAAGGTTGGTAGGGGAGCTTTGATCGAGGAGTATCCTATACAAGATGAAGGAATCTTTGGATGACGAGTAGAGGACTCTCTACAAGACCATCGACATGACCATCGAGGGGGTTTCTTTATGGATTCATTGCTTTTACATTCGATTTCTTTTATTGTATTAAGATCCATGGAGAGCTAAACCCTAGTGGGTACTTTGATGATTGTGAACCCTAGGATGTATTCGTTTCATTGAACTTCTTTATTATGCTTTCAATAAATTGATGTTTATTGTGAGTTCCAACCTTGAATGCTTGATTCTATGAACATTTCCCCTAGAGTGACACTAGGGTTGAGAGTTCTTGTTGGTAACCTTGTGAGTGAGTGACACACCTCGAGCGTTAGACAAAGCTATATTGGAGAGGGTTGAGAGGGTGAGTCGAGAGGTATAGGAGTGTCCTCTTTCCCCTCCGGCGTGATAGATTCTACCTCCGTTCCTTGAGTTCTTTGCGGCCATAATAAAGTGAGTGGTCTAAGGGATGAACCTCCGCTGGGGCCTAGTTGTGCGTGCAATGGAGTGAAGCGTTGAGAGGATCTTAGTATCTAGGGCTTAATTGTGGCTAGGAACCTTCCGCCTGGATAGAAGGGTTAGGTCTATAATTAGGAAGAGATTTATCACATGGAATCCCTAGAGCTCATTGCAACTTTATTCGAGTACGAGGTTGAGAGGTTATTTAATCTCTCCTCCGGGAAATGAATAGAGTTAGGCATAGTTGACCTTAGATTTGGGACTATGTATGTAAGGATTTCCACGACTCACCATTGCATTGATTAGGAAGCATAATAGAGAGTTCTTGCAATTGAAGCGATTATCCTAGGTGAAGCATCATCCGAGTACCCCATCTCTATCGATTGCCTTACCTCCTCCTTACTTTTGCTCTCTTACTTGTTGCTTTTAATTGTTGAGAATTGAATCATTATCACACTTATCATTGTTGATACTCCACATAGCTAAGAATCGAATTAAGTGTCTTTACTCCCTACTCCCTGTGGATTCGACCCCGCTCACCCGGGATTATTACTTCGACAATCGCGTTCACTTGCGGGATATAAGCAAGGGGATCTTGTCATACCCGCTGAAACGAGATCATCAACCTCATCAGGGAACTCATCTCCCTACTATAGATCTCTCAGTATACTCATGTCCAGGAATCGAGTCTGTCTGAACAGGAGTCTCGACAAGCGCTCATAGTGAACCTGATGCTCTGGAATTGTGAAACTCATGCCCTCTAGCTCAGGGGATGACTCACGCGGCCTCTTATCAGCTTGCTTCTTTGACATTGGCCGGAATCGAGATGGAATGAGAAAATGAAGAACCGGCCGGAAAACCCCGCAAAAATTCTACGAAATTGGCGCTATGGAGTCAGAGACTGATGTGAGAATGTTTCCAAACGAATAGAGGACGTGAAGAGGGAGAGAAACTAATCTTCTTTAAGAAGAACTCGCACCTCTTTGCGTTCTGTGTATCCACACAGGCGTGTGGAAATTGCTCAGGCCCGTACGCCTCATTACAAGAGAGCCACAAGAGCACACGCACGCCCCTGTGCGCTCTCGGGAAAACACTCCTTCGACTCTGACTGCTCTCGCACGGGAGTGTGGAAAATACCCACGCCCGGTCGCCCGACCCACAGGCGCAGCCGCACGCCCCTATGGCTTCCCTGAACATCCGAGAAAATTACCAAGTGTTCTACATAGCCATGCGGAAATTCCGCATGGGCGTGACATTCACATGCCCAACTCACGAGGCGACCCACACGCCCTTGTGTTTTCTCGGGATGGAGAGAACTCCTCTACAACATTTCGCACGGGCGTGTGGAAATTACCCACGCCCGTGTGTGGTTTACAAGGTCGCCCACAGGGGCGAGTCCACGCCCCTATGTGCTCTCGGGATAATCCGCCCAACTCTGCAGGAATTCACACGCCCGTGAGGAAATTACCCAAAAGCGTGTGACAGTCGCATGGACGTTCACAGGGGCAGCCGCACGCCCCTGTGCCTTCTCTGGATGAGCTCGCAATAGAATTCCATGGGCGTGTGGAAATTCCACACGCCCGTGCGTTTTCATTGGATACCTTAGAAAAACCTACAGGCTCTGCAGAAAGTTTCTGAACATGTTTACACACTCAGAGCCTGCCTTAGTATGCGAGTTTTACAAGCAAAAAACATGGAATAAAGCTCAAACGACATAACTTCGCCAATTCCACATGAAAACACATGATGAATATTCAAAGTTCGCAAGAAAATCTCAGCACAAGTTTCTAAAAATCAAGACACCAACACTTTACAATTTATTCATGCAAACAAACTAAATTAGAGGATAAGAAAACAGTAAACACTTGGGTTGCCTCCCAAGAAGTCCTTGTTATTCGTCACTAAGCTTGACATACCTCTTCTTTACCTTTATGGAGGCTTGAAAGAGTATGTTCCTCCCGACTAGACATTGTATAGCTACTTCCCTTAAACCAAAAATTTGTTTCTGCGGGGTGGAATATTTGTTGGAGAGTCCAACCATCTTACCTTTGGCCTCCAAAGGAAACAATTTGCGTTGAAATTGTCTAAGCTTAGCATAGGTGGGTCATTGGATGGCTTCAATCTCCTACCCGTCTTTTTCCCAAACCCAAAATCTCTTTCATGCAATTTATGAATTGATCAATCCCAAAGAGAGATGCGTGTTCCATTACCTTAGAGTTGCTTCTTCTTCAATTTCAACTTG
The DNA here is from genome assembly GCF_009730915.1 of Dioscorea cayenensis subsp. rotundata. Lineage (NCBI taxonomy): Eukaryota > Viridiplantae > Streptophyta > Magnoliopsida > Dioscoreales > Dioscoreaceae > Dioscorea > Dioscorea cayenensis. Next base: position 8,179,799 of record NC_052471.1, on the reverse strand, counting down.
GAAACAATCTGCCTTCGCCAACTCTCCTTGCATCATTTTTGCTCACAAACATACTGTCCCACTCCAACAATCATCACATTGAATGAACGGTTCTTCATGTATCCTCTCAATCTTGACAACATCATACTGCCCGTTCCTCACTTCTTCATTGTCATTCGCTACCACATCTTCTCTATAAGGAACTTGACTTGCTTTGTGAAATAATTGTTGTTCCTTAGAGAGTGTGTCAAAGTATCCCTCCTAATTGATGCTCAAGGTTTTTATAGGAGGCTTCATGACATCTTCGTGTGGTCTCCATATGGACGCACATCGGATGCTTCAATAAAGTTAGCTAATACTCTTTGTAACTCAAGTGCATCCTCACTGAGTATCTCACCCCTTTGACATTCCTCTTGAGGTGGCTCCCAATGTTGTTCACCATTATTCCATAATAAGTTTGGGTAGCCCACTTCAATTGGATGATATGCATTATAACATGGAATGTTTTGTTGTCGTGAAGTAACAATTCTATCAACTTTTTACTGAGAGCTTTGACCTGAAAATATAGAGCAACGACTGGATCAATCATCATTTAAAATCCTTGCAAGAAAAAGTAAAACATAACAAAAAAAACAAATGAGAATGATGGAAGAATAAGAAAGATGAAATAGAATGAATGATAAATAGCTAAGAAAACAAAGTGCAAAGTATCTCTAAATGCCTACTCCCGACAGCGGGCGCCTAAAAACTTGACAATGTCCCTCATGTATATCCGCAAGTGCGCAGTTTGTCAAAGTAATAATCTCGGATGAGCAGGTATCGAATCTACAGGGAATAGAGAATAAAAACACTTAATCCGATTCTTAGCTATGTGAAAGATCAGTAGTGATAAGTGTGAAAATGATTCAATTCTCAAAAGTAAAACAACAAGTAAGAGAGCACGAGAAAAGTAGGAGGTAAGGCAATCGATAAAGATGGGGTACTCGGATAATGCCCCACCTAAGATAATTGTTTAAAGTGCAAGAACCCCCTGTTATGCTTCCTAATCGATGCAATGGTGAGTCGTGGAAATCCTTAATTACATAGTCCCAAATCTAAGGTCAACTATGCCTAACTCTATACATGTTCCGGAGGAGAGATTAGATAACCTCTCAACCTGACTTTTCGAATAGAGTTACAAAAGAGCTCTGGGGATTCCAAGTGATAAATCTCTTTCTAATTATAGACCTAACCCCTTTGGTCCGGTGGAAGGTCCCTAACCACAATTAAGCCCTAGATACTAAGATCACCTCAGCGCTTCACTCCGTTTGCGCCAACTAAGCCCCCGGAGGGTCATCCCTTGATCCATTCACTCTATTATGGCCCGAAAGAACTCAAGGACCCGAGGTAGAATCTATCACGCCGGAGGGAAAGAGGACACTCATGTAACTCTCGACTCACCCTCTCAATAATCTCCAACCTAGCTTTGTATAACGCTCAGGGTGTGTCACTCACTCACAAGGTTACCAACAAGACCTCTCAACCCTAGTGTCACTCTAGGGGAAATGTTCATACAATCAAGCATTCAAGGTTGGAACTCACAATAAACATCAATTAATTGAAAGCATAATAAAGAGATTCAATGAAACAAATACATCCCAGTGTTCACAAATACCTAGTACTCCACTAGGGTTTAGCTCTCCATGGAGCTAGGGTACAATCAAAGAAATAGAATGTAAAAGCAATGAATCCATAAAGAAACCCCCTCGATGGTCATGTCGATGGTCATGTGAAAGTGCTACACATGGCGTCAAAAGTTCCCTCGTCCCGCGTATAGGATGCGTCCGGAGCTCCTTACCAACCTTCTTCCCTGAGCATATGAGTGTCGGGCCATAGACCTCTCCAAAACCTTGGCCGATACCCCTCAAAACCACCGTGAAGCCCTCTCAAGTTGGGAAAAGATGGAGAAAAGAATCTTTGAAATCGAAATTTGAATCGGCTTTCTAAATAGAAATTTGGGTGGGCGACTATCACGGGCACGTGGATTTTTCTACGCCCATATGGAATTCCTGTTTTCTCGGCGGTGTAGAGGTATAAGAGTGTGGAAAAGCAATTGAGAGAATCCGCAGGCGTGTGGAAATTATACACACGTACGTGGAAATTCCCATGTGCAGTGTGCAGGATCGACGAGGCCGTGTGGTCCCCGATTCAACTATATTTAAAGTTGATTCAGTCCCCGATTTCGAGTATTCTTTTCTCCATCTTTTCCCAAACACGAGAGGGTTTCGTTAGGGTTTTGAGAGGTATTGGCTAAGGTTTTGGAGAGGTTCTACGGCTCCGACATCATCATTCCCTAGGAAGAAGGTTGGTGAGGGAGCTCCGTCGAGGCGTATCCTATACCGTGATGAGGAATCCTGGACGACAGTAGAGGACTTTCCACAAGACCATCGACACGACTCATCGAGGGGATTTCTCTATGGATCTCATTGCTTTTTACATTCTATTTCTTTGATTGTGATTTAGCTCCATGGAGAGCTAAACTCCTAGTGGAGTACTTGGGTATTTGTGAATCCTAGGATGTATTTGTTCCTTTGAATCTCTTTATTATGCTTTCAATTAATTGATGTTTGTTGTGAGTTCTACCCTCGACCGCTTGCTTGGATGAACATTTCCCTATAGTGACACTAGGGTTGAGAGTTCTTATTGGTAACCTTGTGAGGTGAGTGACACACCACGAGCCGTTAGACAAAGCTAGGGTTGAAGAGGGTTGAGAGGGTGAGTCGAGAGGTACAGAGCGTCCCTTTCCCCATGACGTAATAGATTCTACCTCCGTTCCTCGAGTTCTTTGCGGCCATAATAGAGTGAATGGTCTAAGGGATGACCCTCCACGGGGGCTTAGTTGTGCGTGCAGCGGAGTGAAGCGTTGAGGTGATCTTAGTATCTAGGACTTAATGTGGTTAGGGACCTTCCACAGACCAAAAGGTTAGGTCTATAATTAGGAAGAGATTTATCACTTGAATCCCTAGAGCTCATTGAAACTCTATTCGAGTGTGAGGTTGAGAGGTTATCTAATCTCTCTTGCGGGACATGTATAGAGTTAGGTATAGTTGACCTTAGATTTGGGACTATGTATTTAAGGATTTCCATGACTCACCATTGCATTGATTAGGAAGCATAATAGAGGGTTCTTGCACTTGAAACAATTGTCCTAGGTGGAGCATTATCCGAGTACCCCATCTTTATCGATTGCCTTATCTCCTCCTTTACTCGTGCTCTCTTACTTGTTGTTTTTACTTTTGAGAATTGAATCATTATCACACTTATTACTACTGATTTTTCACATAGCTAAGAAGCGGATTAAGTGTTTTTATTCCCTACTCCCTGTAGATTCGATACCCGCTCATTCGGGATTATTACTTCGACAAACCTGTGCACTTGCGGGATATACGCAAGCGGACCTTCAACAAACCCGTGAAATTGCCGTACGGGCGTGCGAAACACTTAGGAGATTCTCTCGGATGTCCAGAGCAGTCACAAGGGCGTGCATAATTTCCGCACGACCGTGGAGGTTCATTCAGAGACAGTGCGACTTTCTGCCGAGAGCGCACAGGGGCGTGCATCTGCCCATGTGTACCTCTCTTGATGAGGCGCACGGCCGTGCGTAGTTTCCGCATGCCCGTGCAATTGCGCAGAATTCCAAGATGCGCGAATCTTCCTATAAAAATCCTTGCATGCTCTCTTCCTCTTCATCTTCAACCGCCTAAAAACCGCTTCTGATCATATTACCGACCTCTCATCATGCCGATTTTCAGAGTTTTTGCATTTATTTCATCGGTAACCTTTTTACCTTCTTTTCTTCACCAACTCTTGTTTTTCACAGATTAAATATCTTTAAGTGCGAATTTTCATTTTTACAATGCATGGTGCATGGTTAGAAAGCGTCTAGACGCGGTTTTAAGTTAAATTCTTGAGAATTATTGTGCACCCGTGTGGGTTTTTCATGCCCTGCAGATCCACACGGGCGTGGGTAATTTCCACAAGCCCATGTGAATTCTACAGTATACTGCTTTTGAGCTTCTTTGATCATTTTTCCTCTTTTTGCACAGTGTATGGCACCTCACGTGAATTAGAATGAAGTAAAGCGTCTCAGAGTCACCCCACCCGAGCCAATACATATGGAATTCTCAAACCCCGAGCATCAAGCTCGATTTGAGAGACTTTCAGCACTTCGTTTTGGTCATACTTGTTTTGTGGATTTGCAAGCGTTGAGAGATATTCAGTGGTGTGACGAGCTAGCTGATGAGATCGATGATATGTTAGTAGTAGGAAGTTGGAGGAGGTTACTGATGATTCGTGAGCCCGCTTACCGCTCATTGACGCTCGAGGTTTAGCATCTTTTGAGTTGAGGTATGGGAGAATTGACACTATGGATGTCATACAGTTTCGAGCATTCGGATATCCATTTTCCATGAGTGTCATTGAGTTTTCCATCTCGGATGGGCCTGCGATGTTGCATATACCAGTATAGAGGAGTATGGATGTTTACCTGTGGATTTTTCCAGTATCAGTGACTCCAGACTATGTGTATAGGGTCCTATGTGGACATGGGCAGATTGAATGCGGAATGTCGAAGGCCACCGACCTATCCCGGTTGAGCTACCGAGTATTTATCGCGGTCCTCGAGAAAGTCTGTGTCAGGTCGAGGCGACAACACAGCTGCTCTGACCAGGCAGGACTTATTCTTTTTATACTCCATGGCCCGTAATGTGCCGATTCACTTGGGGTGCATAGTGGCGTATGTTACGAGGTACCGTGGTCGATCTGCGAGAGTGGGATTATTATTTTGCTTGGCCCTTATATTACCGGACTCATCTTGGGGATGGGTTTGGTAGATGCTTTACGTGGTGTTCAGAGGACAGTTGTCCCTACACCTCTTGTGTTTGAGACGATCGAGGATGATGGGGTTATTACGGAGATGTGGGTCGATGGTCTATGTTATTGCTCTCGGCTACCCGCAGACCACCCGGCGCTGAGGGGATTCGGTGGAGGATTCCGGACGAGTTCCCGGATCCCGTGCGGCAAAGACAGGGGCCTCGAGCTTATGATCATATTAAGAGGCTTGAGAGCGATGTGAGAGAGATTCGGACCGAGATAGCGGAGCTCCGTGCAATACTGATTAGCTCGAGTAGGCTGGATCTTATGGCCCTGCTTCTGACTCCTACGAGATCTATTGAGATCTAGACCATCGGCATCTCCTGCACCCCCATCTCCTAAATAAGCACCGGTGGATCCACCTTATGTTTCCCCACTACCAGCAGTAGCTGAGGAGACGACAGAGCGTGACACCGACATTTGACTTTATTTTTCTGCATTTTTTTTTTGCATTTTATTTTAGACTTGTTCACTCGTAGGATTCTCCTTCGAGTTTATTTTCATTTTGCATCTCGAGTTGTATTTATTGTCTATCTTTTATATATACTCGAGTTATTTTGTTTTTATTGAGCTTCACTCGAATCCCATCGTATATGCGTGCAGCCTGGTCTTGTCACTTGTGGAATTGAGACTTTTGTCATGGGCACGCCAAAGTGCTTTGGCACTTGACCGTGTGAGCTTTCACAACCCGTTGGAACACTACTCCCAAGGATTTAGCTTCATTAAACGCAACACTAGGAGTCGTGGGAGTATTGTTTTGATTACTTCTCCCATATATTCTTGATTGATATCCATTATGAGTAAGCTTGCATGTGTACATTGGGGACAATGTACAACTTAAGTGTGTGTGTGTGTGTGTGTGTGTGTGGGCGGGGAGTTTCATAGTGCACACATCCTTTTTATTGTTCTTGATTGATATCCATGATCACATAGCCAATGGCGGTTTACCTTAGTTGCAATGATTGTATTCTTGAGTTTAGGAGAATTTTTTAACATTAAATAACTTCATGCTCTAGTTTTTACTTGAATTTTTAGGAATTTTTGCCCGAATTACACTCAGTGCACTACTCACTCTTTAAACTCTATTGGAAACTCATGTTCGATGTTAAAGGGACTAGTTATAGATGTTTCTTGTGTTAAATTCGATAAAAATGAATGATGAAAAAGAAAGAAGAAAAATAGTTTTCTTGTTTGATTTGCATTTTTGGGTGGAAAGAGCTACCACCTATGTAGTATGAAGCTACTCTCATAAGTCGGATACTAGTTATGCCCCTAATGAGAGAAAGAGCTATCTCATAGGGATGAGTGAAAGCTACCACTCCGGTGAGAAAGAGCAACCACCTCGAAAGTGTGAAAAGCCACCTTAGCGACCGCTTTGGAAAGGGCTACCTTAGAGGATGTGTGAAGCTACTACCATCTTTGAAATTGTTGTCACTATTGTAGATAAATAAGTCCCTTGTAGTTAGAACTTTGAGGAGTATACCTTTGGGTTGTTTTTAGTGAGTTCACATATGTACACGATTTCAGGGTTTGTTGTCCTTTTTATTCAAGTTTTTAGCTAGAGCTTTGATTTTTGTATTTAATGTTGAAATTTCCCTTACTTGTAGAATGCTCTCTACGTACACTTTCGTGAACCTAAGGCCAAGCATCATCTAATATTTCCTTCCATCTATGCACGAATGTTTTAATTTTTTTGCTTGAGGACAAGCATAAGCTTAAGTGTGGGTGAGTTTGATAAGTGCTTGTGTGATATGAATGCTAAGCATTCTTTCCTTATCTCGAGCATTACTTTTCTCGGTTTTTGACACTAATATGTGTATTTTTTTATGTTACTGCAAGTAGGGTTGTGAGGCCGAGTATGAAGGAAAGGAACCAATGTGGATCATAATGCACCGATTTTGGAGGAAATCTTGCTAAGGTTCAAACGCGAAGACATAGGTCGGTGTGAGATGCTAGAGTGCATGCCAACCTCCTCGTATTTGAGTTAGCACAACCATTTTGGAGGGCATAAGGGCAGTCACACTCAAGCATTCGACTTATGCACATAGAACAAGATCTCCACCAACTTGTCCGTCATTAAAGCGACATCGTTCACGTACCGGCCGAAAAATCACAATTCCGAGAGAATCCACATGGCCGTGTGGAAATTACCCATGCCCGCTGTGAAAATTCCACTGGGCGTGTGAAAAATCCACATGACCCGATTCCAACCCTATTTAAAAGCTGATTTCAGTCCCCGATTTCAGCATTCTTTTTCTTCATCTTTTTCCCCAACTTGAGAGAGGGTTTTAGCTATGGTTTTGAGAGGCAATCGGATAGGGTTTTGGAGAGGTTCTCACGGCTCGACATCGCTCATTCCTTTGGAAGAAGGTTGGTAGGGGAGCTTCCTTCGAGGCGTATTCTATACCGGACAAGGAAATCCTTGACTGATTTAGTAGAGGACTTTCCACAAGACCATTGACACAACTATCGAGGGGGTCTCTATAGATTCATTGTTTTTACATTCTATTTCCTTGATTGTACTTAGCTCCATGGAGAGCTGAACCCCTAGTGAGTACTTGGATATTTGTGAACCCTAGAATGTATTTGTTTCATTGAACCCTTTTATTATGCTTTCAATTAATTGATGTTTGTTGTGAGTTCCAACCCTTGAATGCTTGATTGTATGAACATTTCCTCTAGAGTGACACTAGGGTTCAGAGTGACACTAGTGGCTAAAT
>NC_052471.1:8008745-8171189 GCF_009730915.1 Dioscorea cayenensis subsp. rotundata | reverse complement strand
AGGCCAATGTGGATCATAATGCACCTATTTTGGAGGAGATCTTGCTAAGGTTCAAACGCGAAGACATAGGACAGGTGTTAGATGCTAGAGTGTGTGCCAACCTCCTCGCATTCGAATGAGAACATCCATTTGGAGGGGCACAAAGGCAGTTACACTTGAGCATTCCGTCTTATGCATATAAGAACAGGAGCTCCACCAACATATATATCATTGAAGAAGCAAGTGATTCATGATGGGAACGTGTGTCCATTTGTGCTACCCCAATGAAAGTATGGAATTGGGAAATTATTCAGGTCGAAGACTGTAGCATAGCACTGTAGCAGAGCACTGTAGAAGAGCACTATAGCAGGTACTCTAGCAGAACTGTTCACAGCCGGCCGAGAAATCAGAGAAACAGATAATCCACACGGGAGTGTGGAAATTATCCACACCCGTGTGGAAATTCCGCACGGACGCGTGTAACGTCCACGCGAGTGGAGTTGCCCGATTCCAGCCCTATTTAAAGCCGATTCAGCCCCGATTTTGGTATTCTTTTCTCCATCTTTTCCCCAACTTGAGAGAGGGCTTCGGCTAGGGTTTTGAGGGGTATTGGCCAAGGTTTTGGAGACGTTCTACGGCTCCAACATCATTATTCCTGAGGAAGAAGGTTGGTAGGGCAGCTTTCGTCGAGGCGTATCCTATACCGGACGAGGGAATCCTTGGACGACTGAGTAGAGGACTCTCCGTAAGACCATCGATACTGACCATCGGGCGGTTTCTTTATGGATTCATTGCTTTTTACATTCAATTTCTTTGATTGTACTTAGCTCCATGGAGAGCTAAACCCCTAGTGGGTACTTGGGTTATTGTGAACCCTAGGATGTATTCGTTTCTTTGAACTTCTTTATTATGCTTTTCAATAAATTGATGTTTATTGTGAGTTCCAACCTTGAATGCTTGATTGTATGAACATTTCCCTAGAGTGACACTAGGGTTAAGAGTTCTTGTTGGTAACCTTGTGAGTGAGTGACACACCACGAGCGTTAGACAAAAGCTAGGTTGGAGGGTTGAGAGGGGTGAGTCGAGAGGTACTGGGGACCGTCCCCTTTCCCTCCTCGGCGTAATAGATTCTATCTCCGTTCCTTGAGTTCTTTGCTGCCATAATAGAGTGAATGGTCTAAGGGATGAACCTCAGCTGGGGCCTACTTGCGGCGTGCAATGGGTGAAGCGTGGAGGGGATCTTAGTATCTAGGGCTTAATTGTGGCTAGGGACCTCGCTGGACCAAAGGGTTGAGGTCTATAATTAGGAAGCGATTTATCACTTGGAATCCCTAGAGCTCATTGCAACTTTATTCGAGTGCGATGTTGAGAGGTTATTTAACTCTCCTCCGGGGACATGAATAGAGTTAGGTATAGTTGACCTTAGATTTGGGACTATGTATGTAAGAATTTCCACGACTCACCATTGCATTGATTAGGAAGCATAATAGAGAGTTCTTACACTTGAAATGATTTTCCTAGTTGAAGCATCATCCGAGTACCCCATCTTTATCGATTGCCTTGCCTCCTCTTTACTTTTGCTCTCTTACTTGTTGTTTTTAATTGTTGAGAATTGAATCATTATCACACTTATCATTGTTGATAATCCACATAGCTAAGAATCGAATTAAGTGTCTTTACTCCCTACTCCCTGTGGATTCGACCCCGCTCACCCGGGATTATTACTTCGATAAACCCGTGCACTTGCGGGATATACGCAAGGGGACCTTGTCAATAGTGACAATGATTAATACCTAACCCCATACCCCATACAAGTATTGGGTTGGAGTTTCTTCTGCCCAAATCCTAACTTGATTGGATTACTAGTGAGATCTGCAAGTGCACCTATCATTAGCGGTGTAAATGATACACCTCTACCTGCAAGCTACTCGGGCTCGACTCGGTGAAAACTCGAACTCGGCTAAGTCACAGTTCGAGTATTTTGATACTTAACTCGAGTGCTCACAAGCCTAATCGAGCATGTATGTATATATATAATATTAGATTTATTTGATAAAAATCAAGGGGAAACACTTTCTTGGTCGAGCATAATGTTTATGGTTATTTTCAGCTTTTTTCGAGCTTAATCGAGCAAGCTCGAGTAGCTCAATTTGTGTACCGAGTCGAGCACAAGCTATCAAATAAATACTCGATCAAGCTCGAGCCGAGTATCGAGTACCAAATTTTCAGTCGAGCTCGAGCTCAAGCTCACTATTGCTCAATCGATTACACCCCTATCTGTCATCAAGTAATATCTCTAGCGCAAGAACGAGAGCGTCATATTCCCTGGGGTCCCAAGAGCTGCTATTATTTCCTACTGGATGGCATTGTCTAGTTTATAAAGGATAGGTTTAAAACAAAATCATAAAACTAACAAGAGAGACAACGATGGACAAGTTAGACTAAGGTACATAACATAAACAGATTAAAGAATCAAACAACAATGGAAGTGCAAATCTTGGGCGAGGATCCCATCGGAAATACTAAAGCCAGAATGATGCTAGAATTACACAAGCAGTGGTGGTTTTTGGCGAAGAGATATCCTAAAGTAGGTTACCGCGATGGTCACGGCTATTACCCCTAATCCCATACATGTATTGGCTTAAAATCTCTTCCGACCAAATCCTCCTATGATTGCAATACAACAAGGGAAATCTCTAATTAGGGTCCAATAAGTGCTTGAGTAGACATATTTTTCTATATGTTTAACGTGAATTGAGCATCATTTTTTCCATGGTTTATGTCTCATATTGTATATTTGGTGTTGTTTTGTGCGATTATGTTGTGAATAACTTGAAGAATAAAAATAAGCAAAGATAGGCTATAAAGAAACAATATTGGGAGTTCTTGTTCAATTCAAAGACCAAGACATAAGAGGATTTTATGAACATGGGGATGTGTGCCAACTTACAGGAAGATTCAAGCCAATTTACTTGTTGGAATGGAACCAAGGCTATCACATCTTCATGTTCCTTCTCTTGTGAAGATTGTAAGACCTTTCAAGGATGCGTTGATGAATAAAAGTCTTATAGCCTACCACATGGACATGTGCCCGATTATGTGGCCTTAAGAGAAGAGTTTGGACCACGGTTGTGAAGAGTACTGTAGTAAAGCACTGTAACAAAAGGTTGTAGCATTTTACTGTATCATTATTTTAGCAGAATTACTATTCACGTGACCGTATATGACAAGATCCCCTTGCGTATATCCCGCAAGTGCACGGGTTTATCGAAGTAATAATCCCGGATGAGCGGGTATCGAATCCACAGTGAATAGGGAATAAAAATACTTAATTCGCTTCTTAGCTATGTGAAAGATCAATGATGATAAGTGTGACAAAGACACATTTTGTGCTTATAAATAGTCGTCTTGCCGTATTCTTTGACATCTTTTCTGAGGCTCTTGAGGGGTGAGATGGCTAGGGTTTGGAGATGAGGTCTTTGCCAAATTGGAGGGTGTTCTTCACCAACAGTGATAGTTTCCTTCATCATCATAGCACTTGAGAAGCCACCCACGACCTAGCTTCAGAGAGGAATCCTTCAAGATTTTGAACTACCCATCAAGGTCAATCATCACGAATTCAAGGGGGCTTTTCTCTATGGTTTACATTATTATTTATTGTTTTTTTATCTGTAAGTTGCTCCATGGAGGGTTAAACCCTAGAAGGTATTTGGGCATGTGAACCATAGGATCATGTCTTACGTATTGATTTGCTTTATGGTTCTAATTAATCGAGTTGATCTGAGTTTTTAATCTTGGGTTCCCATTGCTTTGCATGTTTTATTGATCCTTGTGGTTGATTCTATACATATGATTTGTTACATTGGTGAGAGAGGTCTCTATTAGAGTTAGAACTCCAAGGTTAAAGAGGGTTGAGACGGTGAATCATGAGAGAGTAGAGTGTCTCCTTTCCCATCCGATGAGTGTTTCATATCTCCATATTCCCTAGACTCTATGCAACCATATTTGGTGTAAGGCATGAGATTGAGAGATTTCTCCGCTGGGTCCTTGTAGGTGGTTAGGGATCCTTCGCCGGGAAATAGGGTTGGATCTATCTTGACGAATCAGTTTCACTCTTAGGTATCCTTAGATCTTAATGGGGTCATATGGGCTATGAGATGTTGAGATTGAGCGATTTCTCTACCTGGATCTTGTAGCGGACTAATGCTAGTTGCTTGGAGACAAGGATCAGTTGTTCTTGGATTACCTTGACACATTAGACTCAGTTTAGAAGCATTTAACAAGTCTTGAACTTCATGTTAGATCTTAGGTGGAGCATTGCCCGGCCACATCATCTTTATTGATTGAGATCTCCCTCTATTTTACCCTTGCATATTCATCTCGGGTATTGATTTCTTTGCACATTAGATCACCAAACCATCCTATTTATCACTAGGCAAGATAGCAGAGAAGCAGTTAGTACTAGTAACCCTATTCCTTACGGATTCGACTATCCAACGTATTAGGGATAAATTATATATCTAGGTTTATCCCTAATGGGTAGAGGGGCACAAAATAACCGATGGTCATGGCATATTCATAGATAAATCCCTTCTAGGCTAAGTGTGTTCACAACACCCCTTGCGTGTGACCCGCAAGTGCACGGGTTTGTCGAAGTAATAAATCCCAAGTGAGTGGGGTATCGTATCCGTAGGGAGTAGGGAATGAAAATACTAAAATTGCTACTTAACCAGGCGAAGATGAATAATGATTGAGTTGATAAAGTGTAATGTAAGCAGAAACAAAAAAAAAAGAACGAAAGGCCCAAGTAAGTGAGAGGAAAAGCAATCGATAAAAGTGGGGTACTCAGACAATGCCCCCTAGGACTAATGTTCCAAGTGCAAAACCTACTATTATGCTTCCGAACTAATGCTGAATGAGTCGTGGAAATCCTAAAGCACACGGTCCCAAACCTAAGGTCAACCGTGACTAACTCTACACTATATCCAATGAAGAAATCACTCAATCTCAACACTTCACACTGTGCCAAGTTGCATGGAGTTATAGGGATTCCAAGTGATAAACCCTATTCCTATGTGTAGATCTAACCCTTTGGTCCAGGAGAAAGACCCCTAGTCATAATTAAGCCCCATATACTAAAGTCATTTCAACGCTTCACTCTGTTGCTCACACAACTAAGCCTAGCGGAGTTCATCCTTTAGTTCTTCACTCTATTGTAACCGCAAAGAACTCTATGAATTGGAGGTAGGATAAATCACACCAGAGTAGAATAGGGATGTTCCACTACCTCGCGACTCACCCTCTCAACCCTCTCTAATCTAGCTTTGTCTAACCCTCATGGCGTATCACCCATCCACAAAGGTTGCTAAAATGAACTCTCAACCCTAGTGTCACTCTAAGGGAAAAATCATTGAACAAGCATTCAAGATTGAAACTCAGTTAAAAAAACATCAATTAAGGAAGGCATAATAAAAGGTCAAAGAAACATTAACATCCTAGGATTTACAAAGTCCAAGTATCCACTAGGGGGTTTAGCTCTCCATGGAGCAAGATACAAGCAATAATGAAATCAAAACTAAAAACAAGTAATCCATAGGAAAACCCCCCTCGGTATTCCTGTCGATGGTCTTATGGAGTAGTATCTTCTTCTCCAAAGGTCCCCTTGTCTGGCCTAGGGCACACTTTGCCGGATAGGTGCCGATGAAAGCTTCCCCAATAACCTTCTTCCAAGAGAATCAGGGTGTTGAATCCATAGGACAACTCCAAAGACTTGCTAAAATTCTCTCAAAACCCTAGCCGACGGCCTCTTAAAAGATGGGAAAATGTTGGAGAGAAGGGTGAAAAATTCTTCTTAAAATCAGGCTGGAATCAGGCATCCGCACCTCTATGGATTCTGCACACGGGCTTGTGAAATTTTTACATGGGCGTGTGGAATTTCCACATGCCAGTGTGGATTCTCTGGAAACATTATTTTGGGCTCGCTGTGAACACTAACTACTACAGTGTATTGATACATTAATTTGCTACATTACTTGCTACAATACTCCGCCAAAACACTCACAATTCCACACTTTTCATTGAGGCAACATAAACGGGCACATGTTTTTGCCGTAGATCGCAACTATTATTAAATCAAAGGGCTCATTGGTGAAGATCTTGCTATCAATTCATAAGTTGGGATACCCAAATATGACTTCCTTCATGCCCCTCCAACTCATTGTAATGGCTTGAAAGCATGGAGGTTGGCACACGTTCAGGTATCTTAGAGCCCCACTTGTGTCTTCGCGTTTGTTCCTTCTAAGATTCCACCAAATAGTGCGTTCACGATCTACTTTTGGCTTCTTTTCTTAATACTTAGCTTCACAACCCTACATGTGCAAAAAAACACAAATACATGTATTAGCGCTTAAACCTGATAAAAGTAATGCTTATCATAAGGAAAAAACACTTCGCATTCTTTACACACAAGCTCTTATCAAACTCCCCCACACTTAAGCTTTTGCTTTTCCTCAAGCAAAAATAAAATATGGAAGCATAGAAGAAGGAAAAATTGAAAGTGCTTGGCCTTAGCATGCAAGGAGAGCATTCTACAAGAAAGGAAACTTTCAACACTAAGTACGAAAAATCAGTACTCTAGCTAAAAAAAATGAATAAAGAAGGACAACAAACCTTAGATCATGTAAGTGTGTGTAAACTCACTCAAGTAAACCCAAAGTATACTCCTCAAAGTTCTAAGTACAAGGGATTTATTTAGCTACAAGCATAACAAAACAAAAGGATTGTAGTAGCTTCACACATCCTCTAAGATAGCCCTTTCCGAAGCGATCGCTAAGATGGCTTTCCACTTTCGAACTGGTAGCTCTTTCTACCAGGGTGGTAGCTTTCACTCATCCCATGAGATAGCTTTTTCCCTCATTAGGGCATAACTAGTATCCGACTTATGAGAGTAGCTTCATACTTCATAGGTGGTTGCTCTTTCCACCCGCAATGCACAACTAAACAATCTATTTTTTTTTCTTTCTTTTCATTTTCCATTATTTTTAGTAAAATAGAACAAGAAATAAAACTAATTAGTCCCTTAAACGTCAAACTTGAGTTTCCAAAAGAGTTTCATGAGTGAGTGGTGCACAAATATTAATCGGGCAAAAATTCCTAGAAATTCAAGTAAAACCTAGAGCATTAGAACATTCAATGTTAAAATTTCTCCTAAACTCAAGAATACAAACATTGCAACTAAGGTGAACCGTCATTGGCTATGAGAGCATGCATGTCAAACAAAACTTGTGTAAAAGACATGTGCAAAGTGAATTCCCCCATACACTTAAGTTGTACATTGCCCTCAATGTACACATGCAAGCACAATAGAAAGTATAGCAATCAAGCAAATATGTGGGAGTGGGCAATTGAAACAATACTCCCCTAACTCTTAATGTTCCGTTTGATGGAACTAAATCCTTGGGAGTAAAGTTTCAATGGGTTGAGAAGCACACACGGCCCACATTGGCCGTATCCATGACTAATTCTCAATTCCCATACTGACAAGACCATCTGCACGCATCCACAAGGGGGTTTAGTGAAGTTTAATAAACAAAAATAACTCGAGTATATAAAAGATAGAGCAATAAAATACAACTCAAAATAAAAATAAAAGATATGCTCAGAAAGAAGATCCTTTCCAAGTATACAAGTCCAAAAGATAATGTGAAAGTAAAATACGAGAAATAAAAGACATAAAAGAAAGACGCATCAAGCATCAGTGTCATCCACAATGGTGCTAGTGCTATTGTTGGTGAATCTGGTGATGGTGATGCTGGAGGAGCCTGAGGGGTCCTCAGTCCTCCGTAGCACCCCTACCACACTCTCGAGCCTGTCAAATCGATCATTGGCTGAAGATGGTGGAAACATGTGCACCGGAGGTGGCTCCTGTGTTGTAGGGGATCCCTCAGTCTCGGCATGCTCTAGTTGAGGCTCAGTAACCGGCTGAGAATCCTCTACAGCGTCAGCCCCTCCCTCTGCTACCTCTTGAGTAGGTGTAGCCAATATAAACACACCAGGACTGTATCTACGCACTAATCCCATCAATCGCAATGTATCCAAGCCTAACGGTGAAGGGATAGTCGTTTTCCTAGCCCATAAATGGCGGCCAGCAGACCCATGCCTAGGAAGAGTCTGGTAATATACGGGCCTGAGAAAATGGCACCTACTCTGGCATACTGGCCCTGGCGATGTAAATACTAAGATAAAATATATCCCAAATGAAGCGGCTATCGTTGCACCATTGAATACAAATATAATAACTCCTGCTGACTCAGTACTCCTGTGCTATCACCACGGCCATTCACCGACCGGCTCAGGATGGCATGCAGATAATGGTAGGCCAGTCGGGAAACGCATGTCGCCTTAGACACTCCAGGCTCGTACTGTCCCTGGCTACACAGAGTGTTGTATGCTCTCTGAGGAGTTAGGAAGCCAGGATAATATGTCGATAATTGAACTTACTCCTTAGTATCTGTGAATGCCTCCTCATATAGTCCCAACAGGATCAAAAAATGTGTCACTCTCATGCTGTAGTGATGTCCAAATGTTCTAAACTATATAGCGTCGACACTGTCAAATCTACCATAAGAACAGTAGAGCTCGAACGATGACATCACCTCTAGAGTAAGAGCACGAATGGTAGGCTCTCAGATCGATAGTAACTGTCTCCAACCTCTCACTGAGATGAGATCCTCTATCTCATACGCCAACTCATCACCCTGTTGCATATCTCACAATACCCTCATTTCTAGGAAGCGACATTGTATGAACCTAAGCTTTGAAAACCTCTCAAATTGGGCCTGGTGCTTAGGGACAGCGAATCCCATATTCTCTGGCTCAGGGGATGGCTCACGGGGGTGCTTATTAGCTTGCTTCTTCGATCGGGGTGCCATATCTGCAAAAATTGAAGAAAAATCAATCAAAGGAACTCACAATGTAATGCTGTAGAAATTCACACGGTCATGTGAACATTCCACATGCCCGTCTGGATCCACGGGGCGTGAAAACCGCACGGCGGCATGCTAAAACTCCAAACAGTACATCCTAAAAATATTTTCTAACTCTTTCTAAGCATGCATAACCTATCTAATTATAGAAACAAATCAGCATTCATCATTCTAATTGATTAAAATCAACTATGACGAAGAGAAGAGAGAATAAAGGTTTATCGACTAGATGAAATTAGAACTTTGAATTTTGCAGAAAAACTCGAGTAAACTAACTCGAAAAGGACAACAAACTTGAAATTGTGTTAGTTTGTGTGCAAACTAACTCAAGTCAACCCAAAATATACTCCTCAATGTTCTAAGTATAAAGGACTTATTTATCTACACAAAGTAACACAAATTAAAAAGGTGGTAGTGGCTTCACACATTCTCTAAGGTAGCCCTTTATAAAGCGGCCGCTAAGGTGGCTTTTACACTTTCGGGGTAGTAGCTTTAACACATCCTATGAGATAGCTCTTTCTCTCATTAGGACATAACTAGTATCTGACTTATGAGAGTAGCTTCACACTTCATAGGTGGTAGCTCTTTCCACCCAACAAGCACAATTAAACAATAAAACTATGTTGTTCTTCCTTTTCCCTTTTTCCATTTTTTTTTCAATTAACAAAACAAACAACTATTACTAGTCCCTTTAACATTGAACTTGAGTTTCCAAAAGAGCTTAATGAGCGAGTAGTGCAACAAGTGTCAATCAGGAAAAAATTCCTAGAAATTCAAGCAAGAACTAGAGCATGAGAACATTCAATGTTAAAAAGTCTCCTAAACTCAAGAATACAATCATTGGAACTAAGGTGAACCACCATTGGCTATGTGAGCATGTATGTCAATCAAAACTAATATAAAAGACATGTGCACTATGAAGCTCCCCCCTCCCACTTAAGTTGTACATTATCCCCAATGTACACATGCATGCTCACTCATAATGTATATCAATCGAGAATATATGCAAGAGAAGCAATCAAAATAATACTTCCATGACTCCTAGTATTGCATTTGATGGAGCTAAATCCTTGGGAGTGATGTTCCAACAAGTTGTGAAGCACACACTACCAAGTGCTAAAGCACCTCCACCGTGTCCATGACTAGTTCTCAATTCCCATACTGATAAGACCATCTGCACGCATAGACGAGGATGTTCAATGAAGCTTAATAAAATAAAAACAACTCGAGTAAATAACAGGTAAAGCAATGAATACAACTCGAGACCACAAAATGAAAAATAAACTCAGAAGGAATGTCTTTTCTGAGTATACAACTCCAGAATGAAATGCTAAAGTAAAAAAAGATGATGAAAAATAAAGTCAAGTGTTGGTATCATCAGCTGTCGGCTCTGCTGCTGCTATTGGATAATCGAATAGTGCCGGTAGATGAGGTGATGGTGATGTCGGAGGAACTGGAGGAGTCCGCGGTCGCAGAACAGACCATGAGGCAATGTCTCGCTTAAGAATCTATTGTAGTGTGTCAAAACATTCCATGAACTCGATATGGTTCGCGACCTGTGTAGCGTAAACCTTAGCCACATTCTACTGCAGTATCCCTACAGCACTCTCGAGCCTCTGAAAATGATCATGGGCTCGAGTCAGAGAAAATATCTGCGCTGTTGGGGGCTCATGTGCTGGAGGGGCTACCTCTATTTGATCTTGCTCAGGCTGTGACTTTAAAGCTGGCTGAGACCCCTCTGTTGCAGGTTTTGTGGACACAATGGCTCTGGTGGGGGCATGTTCAGCACATAAACACTGTCCGGATATTTTTTTGATCATACCCATGAGCCTTATTGACTCTAACCTGAGGGGTGCTGGTACAATCATCTTCTCGGCCCCTCTGATCATATCTCATAGGCCCATCCCCAGGATGAGTCTAGTGATGTATGGGCCGTAGAAAATGACACCAAGCCTGGGATACTGTCTTTGATGCTTCAGATACTCTGCTAAAATATGTCCCACATAAATCAGCTCGCTCTACACAATGGAGTACAAATATAAAAGTTCTTACCCGCTAAGGACTCCCGTGCTATCACCGTGACCATTCATTAATCTACTCAGGATGCCATGGGTCGAGAAAGGCATGTAGCCTTGGACACTCCTGGTTCATATCGACCTTGACCATATAGTATTCTATAGGCTCTCTGGGGGGTTAAGCTTCCCAAATAGTCAGTCGGTAGCCCATTATACTCCTCCGTCTTAGTGAACTCCTCATCATATAAGTGAAGTCTAACAGAGAACGTGACACTCATACTATGATGCTCTCCAAAAGCCCTGAACTGAAGAGCGGTCAAACTAAAATAAGGAGAGCACCTCCAATGTGAGTAGGTGGATAGCAGCAACTCCTCAACCTCATCGGCCATGCTATGTGCTAACTGCACCTCCATAAGTGAGCTCACATCCGGTATCAGTGTCTGACCAAACTTAAACTTCGCCAGCCGCTCAAATCGAGCTCGATGTTTGGGAAGAGCAAATTCCATGCTTTCCGGCTCAGGTGTAGGCTCTCTAAGACGCTTACCAACTGTTTTGTTCGATCTGTGGCCATACCTACACGTATCGATGGAAAATTGATCAAATTCACTGCTAACATAATATTGCAGGAATCCACACGGTCGTCTAGAAATTCCACACGCCCGTGTGGATTCAAGGGGCGTGACAACCGCACGACCCTTTGGCTAAACCCATGAATACATCTTTCCCTCTCTTCTAGAGCTCATTAAGAACATACCATAACTATTTTAGTAGGAAATCGAGCTGCAATCAATAGTTTAATAAAAGAAAATCGAAGAGAATCAAATATGAACGAAGAAAAGATAATACAAGGGTTTGTTGATGAGATGAAGTTAAGACACTTGAAATCAGCAAGAAACTCAAATAATCTACTCAAAATCAACAATGGGAGGTTGGGAGAGTGCTTGAGAGCGTTCCCTGAGTGCTTGGAGGAATGTTAAAGAGAAGGGCTCCATAAATTTATAAAGAGGGAACACATCGTTATGATTCCTGCATATTCGCACGGGTGTACGGAAATTACCCATGCCCGTGTGGAATCTTTGTCCAGCTGAGAATAACCACTAAGTGTTTCGCATGCCCTACGAAAATTCCACATGGGCGTGGATCATTACTGGGCAGTTCACAGGGGCAGACGCACGCCCCTGTGTATTCTCTGGATGGAGAAGAGCTCTTCTACAGAGATCCACACGGGCATGCGGAGAATACCCATGCCCATGGGTTTATCACAGGATTGGCCACAGGGGCGAGTCCAAGCCCTTGTGTGCTCTTGGAAAAATCTCTAAGTTTCTGCAGCAAGACGCACACCCGTGCGGAAATTACCCACGGGCGTGCGGATGTCTCTTGGTCGCTCACAGCGGTGAGTCCATGCCACTGTACCTTCTCTGGACGAACTTATAGTGAAGATCCATGGGCGTGCGGAAATTCCACACCCCCGTGTGTTTTCTCTGAATGGCTGGAAAACTCTACAGGTTCTGCAGAAAATTCCTAATAATGTATAAACACTCAAAGCCTGCCTAATATACAAAATACACCAGCAAAAACAAGAGAACTTAGCCCGTATGACCAAAAACTTTGCCAAAACACATTTAAGCACAAGATGGCACTAAAATCTACAAGAAAATCACAACAAAAGAATCTAAAAATTAAGACACCGACACTCAAAGTGTTATTCGTACAAACATTAAACTAACAACTAAGAAAATAGTAAACATTTGGGTTGCCTCCTAAGAAGTGCTTGTTTAACGTCAGTAAGCTTGACATACCTCGTCTTACCTCACGGGGGCTTATGAAGGAAAAATACTTCCTTGTCGTCATTACCCACCTCTCCTCCATAATATGGTTTTAGCGTGTGTCCTTTCACCTTAAATGTACCCTTTCTGGATGGGTAATTTCAATAGCCACATGAGGTGAAACTTCGGTTACCTTATAAGGGCCAAACCATCTTGACTTGAGCTTCCCCAGAAATAACCATAGACCAGAATTGAATAGTAACTCCTGATCGCCCACTTGGAACTCTTTCCTTATAAATCCTTGCATTCTCATATGCTTTTAATCTCCACTCATCTAGCTCGTTGAGGTGAAGCATTCTTTGTTCCCCCGACTTTCTCAAGTCAAAATTCATAGCCTTGATTGCCCAATATGCTTTATACTCTAACTCCACAAGAAAATGACATAATTTTCCATACACCAAATTATAGCTATTGGTCCTTATTGGAGTTTTGTACGCTATTCTATGAGCCCAATGTGTGGCATCCAAACGTTAAAACCAATCCTGCTTTCCTTGTTCAAAAATTTCAACATGGTTCCAGCATCATTGGTTGGAAGAGCTTGAGCCTCCACCCATTTAGAAACATAGTCAACTGCCACCAGGATATATTGATTACCATTGGACTTCAGAAATGGCCCAATGATGACAATTTCCCAAACATCAAACACCTCATAAAATTGCATTGGATTCTGAGGCATCTCATCTCTTCACGATAGGTTTCCAACCCTTTGATAACTACCCATTGAAGAACAAACTGATCGGCATCAAACAATAAAGTGGGCCAATGGAAACCAGCGGCCAAAACTTTCTCAGCAGTTCTGCTCCAACCATAATGCCACCTAACGGGCCCCGAGTGACACCGTGCAATAATGTTCCAAGCTTCCTCCCTAGAAACACATCTTCGAACCACATGGTCTGCACAAACACGGAACAGGTGGGGATCATCCCAAAAATGGTTCTTCAAGTCACTAAAAAACTTTTTCTTCTGTTGAAAACTGAGGCCTTGCTTCAATACCTTTCCAAACAAGTAGTTTCCAAAATCCGTGAAGCATGGAGTATCCTCTGACTCTGACTCCTGAACTGCATACAAATGTTCTTCTGAGAAGAAATCATCAATTTCCTTGCTTGCAGGTTCTTGCCCCTCACAACCTTCTAATCTTGAATGATGATCTACAACCAGATTTTTGGTTCCCCTCTTATCTTTTATTTCCATATCAAATTCTTATAACAATAAGATCCAACGAATAAATCTCGGCTTTGCGTCAGCCTTGTTCATGAGATAACGGAGTGCTGAGTGATCTGTAAATACTGTGACCCTAGCTAAGATGAGGTATTTCCTGAACTTGTCAAAAGAAAACACCACTGCTAACAACTCCTTTTCGGTGGTTGTATAATTCTCTTGAGCACTTGTGTGAATCTTACTAGCATAATAAATCGGTCGAAACTGCTTATCTTTACTTTGGCCCAAAACTGCTCCAACAGCATAATCACTTGTGTCGCACATGAGCTCAAAGGTTTTGTTCCAATCCGGTATTGGTAAAATTGGTTCTTGAACTAATCTCTCCTTCAATAAATTGAATGAACTCAAACAGTCATCCCCAAAATGAAAAGGAGCATCTTTTTATATGAGTTTGGTTAACGATTGCATGATCTTCAAAAGTCCTTGATAAACCTTCTGTAAAAACCTGCATACCCCAAGAAACTATGGATCCCTTTTATATTTGTAGGTGGAGGAAGCTTTCGATGACTTCAATCTTCGCCTTATCTACCTTGGTACCTGCTTGGGAAATTTTATATCCAAGGACAATGCCTTCTTGGACCATAAAGTGACATTTATCCCAATTGAGGACGAGGTTTGTTTCTTCACATCTCACTAGCACTCTCTCCAAATTCTTTAAGCAAATATCGAAAGAGTCTCCAAATACCAAAAAATCATCCATGAACACCTCCATAATGTCTTCTAGAAGATCATCAAAAAAATAGCCGATCATACTGACTTTTGGAATGTTCTTTGGTGCATTACACAACCCGAAAGGCATTCTTTTTGTAAGCAAAAAGTATAGTAAGGGCAAGTAAATATGGTCTTCTCTTGATCTTTGCAGACTCTGAGGAGTTTGAAAGTATCCCAATGTGCCATCAAGGAAGTAATAAAATTGATGCCTTGCCAATCGTTCCAACATCTGATCAATAAACAATGTAAAATAATCTTTTCGATTGGTATCATTTAATCTTCTATAGTCAATGCAGACTCACCATCCACGCAATCGTCATCGGTTGGAATCAATTCATTCTTTTCATTTCTCACAATGGTTATTCCCCCTTTTTTCGTAACCACTTGAGTTGGGCTCACCCACGCACTATCAGATATGGGCTAAATAATCCCTCATTAAGAAGCTTCACCATCTCCTCCTTGATGACTTCCTTCATGTTCTGATTTCATTTTCGCTGAGGTTGGATAACAGATTTGTTGTCATCTTCCATTATAATTTTATGAGTACAAAATGATGGATTTATTCCCTTAATATCGGAAATCTTCCATGCTATAGCCGACTTATGTCTTTCCAACATACTAACAAGCTTGCCCTTTTGATCTGCAGACAAGTTTGAAGACACGATCACCGGTAGTTTTGATTCTTCCATCAAAAAGGCATACTCTAGATATGCTGGCAAGGTTTTAAACTCTAGTTCCGGTGGTTCATCAATTGATGGGTGCAACCTGCTCTCTTTTAATCTGCCAATCTTTGCAAAGTTGTTTCCCTCCCGTTCAAAATCGTTCTCCCCCTCTTCTCCTAGTGAATGTGTTTCTGTGTGGTATTCAACGGCTATCAATGCCTCCATCCCATAAATTTCCCTTCCTGACAAAGACACACCCACAGAGAAAAGTTCCTACCTTTGTGGATGATAAGACGAGTCAAACTAAGCGAGGACTCTGTCCAAACTTTCTTCAAAGTGATTAATCATCGATGCCAGTGCAGATTTCTCAATCTGATTAAGCACACTATCTAATTAGCAATTCCGCTCTTGAATTATGGCAACGTAATCTTCGACCAATTCTTTCACCGTCTGTTGAATAGTGTATGCCTCTTGCAAGAGATAGCACAGTGTGTCTTGTACTGCAAATAATTGAACTTTCTGTTCCACATTTTTAACCATTCACGTGACAGTGTCGAATAACTCGGGCATTTCAATTATTTTTCTATAATCAAAGAAAAAGAACAAAGCAGAACGATGATATAAAAAGAAGATGCAAAATAGAATTAATGAACGAATAGCTAAGAAAACAAAGTGCAAAGTATCTGTAAATGCCTACTCCCTGGCAACTGTGCCAAAAACTTGACAACGCCCCTTGCGTATGTCCACAAGTTCACGTCTTTGTCGAGTAATACTTAAATTGTTTCTTAACCAAGTGAAGATGAATAATGATTGTTGATAAGTGCTTGAGTGAACATGTTTTTATGCATGTTTTACATACATTGAGCATCATATTTTATACGGTTTATGTCTCATTTCATGTATTGGGTGTTCTTTTTATGCATATAGGTTGTGAAGGCATTGGGATTTCAAAAGGGGAGCGAAGATAGGCTATTATGGCATAATATTGGGGAGTTCTTGTACAAATCAAGTTGGAAGACACAAGAGGAGTTCGTGTATGAGGAGATGTGTGCCAACTTCCATAGTTTTTTTGCAAGCCAAGTTATTAATGGAAGGGCACAAAAGGCAGCCATGTCTCCACATCCCTCGTCTTTGTAAAGATTTCAAGACCTTTCAAGGCGCATTGATGAAGGAAAAAGCCGTATAGCCTACCATATGATCGTGTGCCCGATCGTGTGGCCTTAAGAGGAGAATGTTTATCGTTGTGTAGCAGAAATACTGTAGCGGAATTACTGTAGCCAAGTGCATTCACGCCGCGCGAAATTCCAGCGCGACCGGCGTGGAAATTCCCTGCAGCCCACGCGGGCGTGGAAAAATCCACGCAGACGGCGTGAGGGCACGTGACATCACGCGATCTAAGGCCTATAAATAGCCGTTTTTGCCCTATTCTTTTTGGATCTTTTGTGCGGCTCTTGAGGGGTGAGGCGGCTAGGGGTTTGGAGAGGAGGTCTTTTGCGGCTTTGGAGCGCTTCGTCACCAACTTTGATCGATTCCTCCTCCGTCATAGCATCAAGGAAGCCACCGGTGAACCTAGCTTCGGAGTGGGTCCTTCAAGACGTCGAAGCTCTCCATCAAGGCCATCGGTTCATATATAAGGGGGTTTATTTCTATAGTTTTTAATGTACTTTCATTCATTGATGGTGTGTTTTTGTATGTTGCTCCATGGAGGGCTAAAAACCCTAGAGGGTATTTGGGCTTGTGAACCCTAGGATTCTCATCTTTTGTGGATTTGCTTTGTGTTTCTATTTAATCCGAGTTTGATTAAGTTTCATTCTTGATTGTTTAATGCTTGCTTCCCTTATTGATCTTATGGTTATTTGGTTTGCATGATTTGTTGCCTTGGTGGGAGAGAGATCTCCATTAGGGTTAGAACCTCAAGATTGAAGAGGGTTGAGAGGGTGAATCATGAGATAGTGAAGTATCCCCTTTCCCCTCCGATTGGTGTATTCTATCTCCATTCCTAAGCTCTATGCAACCATATTTGGTGGGAGGCGTGAGATTGCTCGATTTCTCCGTCGGGACCTTGTAGGGGGTTAGGATCCTTCGCGGGAATTAGGGTTGGATCAATCTTTAGGAATTGGATACACAATTTGGAATCCCTAGAGTGCTTTGCGGTCATATGTGGTGTGAGGTGTTGAGATTGAGCGATTTCTCCACGGGACCTCGTGAGGGGACTAGTATCGGTGATCTAGAGATAGACCCGATTATGTTTGGATTTCCACGACTTAACTTACTCATCATAGAAACACTTTGCTTATCCGGTACCTAATACACGAATCCTAGGGGAGCAATGCCCGAATACCCCACTTTTTCTTGATTGAGATTCTTCTTCCATTTTACCCTTGCATATTTGTCTCCGGTGTTCATCTCTTCGCACATTAGATCACCACACTATCCCATTATCATTAGGCTAGATAGCAGAGAAGAAGTTAGTACTAGTAGCCCTGTTCCCTGTGGATTCGACTACCCGACTCACCGGGTATTTATTACTTCGACACCCGTGCACTTGCGGTACACACACGCATATTCGGATGTGTCAAGTTTTTGGCGCCGTTGCCGGGGAATAGGATACTAGGAACGCTAGGACTTTGTTGCTCTAGCCATTTATCCATTTGTCATTTCATTTTTTTCTATTCCACACTTTCTTTTTCTTCCATCATTCTCATCGGTTTTTATTTTGTTTTCATCCATTTCACTTTATCTTCTTCCACCGTTCTATTTTGTTTTATTTTGTCTTACTTACTTTTTCTTGCATGGAACTTGAATGATGATTAATCCAATTTTAAACTTATATTTTCAGGTTGAAGCCCTCACTAGAAAACTTGATCAATTTGTTAATGTTCATCAACATCACGATCCATATCGCATCAACTATCATCCAAATCAAAGGAGCTACCCAAATCTCTTGTGGGATATTGATGAACAACAATGGGAAGCACCTCAAGAAGAATTTCAGATGGATGAGAAGCTTGAAGATGATGTACTTCGGTTGGAAAGAGTGTTACCAAGATTTATTGAAGCCACCGATGCCCGTTTCCAAAATATTGAGACCACATTAAGTTGTCACGAGGTCTCCATCAAAAACATTGAACATCAATTAGGAGAGATCTTGGACATGCTTGCTAAGGAAAAAGAAGAATTTGAACAAGCAAGGCAAGTATCTCCGGGACATGATGAGGCCATGAGCAACATTGAAGAAGTTGGGCAAATTGAGTACATTGATGTAGAAAATAAAAAGAAAGAAGTTGAATATCATTTTGAGATTTTGGATTGTGTGAATGAAGATTATGCTTGTGAGCGAGGAAATTTTTCAAGGGGATTTGCTAGTCTCATGTTCCTCTCAAGTTGAAAAATACACAAGAAGAAGCAAAACCCCAAGTTAATGGAACAAGCATCTTTCTTTGGGATTGATCAACTCTTACAATGCAAGAGAGAGGTTTTGGGAAGGGAAGAAGATGTGGGTAGGAGATTGAAACCATCCAATGACCCACCTATGCTAATCTTGGACAATTCCCAACCCAAATTGTTTCCTTGGAGGCCAAAAGTAAGATGGTTGGACTCTTCAACAAATACTTCATCCCGGCAAGTTGACTCTTGGTTTAAAGGGAGTAGCTATGCAATGTCTAGTCGGGAGGAACACACTCTTTTCAAGCCTCCATAAGGTAAGGAAGAGGTACGTCAAGCTTAGTGACGTAAAACAAGCGCTTCTTGGGAGGCAACCCAAGTTTTTAAATGTTTCCTAGTTTAGAATTTCATTTCTTCAGTAATAAATTGATGAGTGGGTGCTTTGATGATTTTTTGTTGGTGTTGAAGTTTTCATGGAAAATTTTGGTGATTTAAATTGATTTTTGTGTATGTGGCATGGTTGAGGGTGTAATTCATGTTTATAGTTGAAGAATTAGTGTTAATTTGAAGTTTGGAACCTTGCGTGGGTATGCTGCATAAATTTTGCGAGCTCACGCGGTCGTGTGGAATTTCCACGCGGCCGTGTCTGATACTGCAGCGGGGTGTGGAATTTCCACACCCCCATGTGGCTTATAAGAGTATGAGGGGTCACTTTTCATTATCTTCACCACTTACACCCATCTTCTCCCACTTCTCCATCTTCAAGAATCTGAACTTTTGAGCACAAAAAACTAATTTTCTTCAACTCCTTGGAGATTTAAAAGTGTTTTTGCTCGGCATTTGCATTAAGTTTCCTTCACCGATTTGCTCGGTAAACTTCATTTTCCCCTATCTTCTCTATGCCCTTATTTTGCCAATCCATAGAGTTTTATTTGTTTTATAAGTGTTGTTTTTCATGGAAAAATCTTGTAGAGACACTTTAGAATGTATGGATCGGAAATTTTTTTGGAGCGTTGGAGCCCAATCATGGCTTCTTGGCCATGGTTGAGGTGCCTACGAGGCGCGTGGCCAGCCTACGCGCCCAGCGTGGGCGGGACCCGGCCGTTCAGCTGCGCTCACGCGGCGGGCAGCGCGACCCAGCGCTCGCGTGGGTGGTGACGGCCGTTCGGTACTGCGCCCAGCGTGCAGCGGCCGACCCCAGCGCCCGCGTGGGGCTGGCCCGACCACTAGCTGCAGCCAGCGGCGACCGCACGCGCCCGCGTGGGTACGGCCGACCGTCGCTTAGGCGCCGCGGTAGCGCCCAACTCATGCGCTGGGCGTGGCGCTCGCCGCTCGCGTGGTGCCGGGCGAACGAGACACACGCGCGGGCGTGGCTTCCCCTACGCCCGCGTGGGGCAGGAAAAAGTACCCAATAAGGCGGAAAAGTGCTTGTCTTGCCCTCCGCCCGCGTGGAGCCACTGACTCATCAAATTCATGTAGCTCGACTCCTTTTGAAGCTTTATTTGCGGGTATGACACCAAGGACCGAAAAAAACTTGTTCGAAATGCTTGAATTTCATCACGGTTAACCTTGGATGAGAAGATTATTTTTGGCACACGGCAACACCGGGAAGACGGCGTTGATGTTTGAGGCGTCCCACTCATGATTCTTTAGTTTTTCTTTACTTTTTGTTTTCATTTTTTTAGTTTTTCTTTATTTTATTTTATTTATTTTTTTGTTTGTTTTTAGACTTTAGTTAACTTTTGTGTTTTTGTTTTTGTTTGTGCGAGTTTGTGCTTCATATGTTTACCTATAAAAACTCGTACATCTTTTCTTTTTGTTGAGCTTCACTGAACCCCTTATATACGTGCAGATGGCCTTGAGAGTGATGTTGATGGTGTTTTAGTCATAGACACGATCATGTGCGTTGTCCCATGGTTGTGTGAGCTTCACAACCTATACAACAAGCCCATGAGTTAGACTTCACCAAACGATTAATGAAAGTTCAGGGGAGTATTGTTTTAATTGCATTCCCACACACATTATGCTTCCATTGTTATTATTTTTATTGTGCTTGCATGCGTACATTGAGGACAATGTACATCTTAAGTGTGGGGGAGGGTTCACCTTATACATGACCTTTTACTTGTGTTTTCATGAGCATGCTCTTGTTGCCAATGAAGGTTCACCTTAGGGTTAAGAGTTTAATTCTTAGTTTTTGGAGGTTATAAACATGGATTTTTATCATGCTCTAGTTTTCATCCAATTTTTATTGAATATTTTTTTCTCCGATTGCCCTTTGTGCACTTTTTCTCAGCTCATTAGACCTATGAAGACTCTAGTTCATTATGTTTTGGGACTTTAGTGTGCTAGTTTTTTTACTTGAAAAAGATCAGATAAAAATATATATAGAAAAAGAAATGGAAATTGTTTTGTTGTTTGTACATAGGGTGTGGAAAAAAAGCTACCACCCATGATGTATGTAGCTACTCTCATAAGTCGGATACTTGTTATGCCCCTAATGAGAGAAAGAGCTATCTCATGGGATGTGTGAAAAGCTACCACCCTTGGTAGAAAAGAGCTACCACCTCGAAAGTGTGAAAGCCACCCGGGAGGCATCTTGGGAAAGGGGCTACCTAAGAGGATTGTGTGAAGCTACTACCTATTCTTTTTGTTCATAAATAAGTCCCGTTTTAATAAGAACTTGGTAGTGGACATAGTGTTGACATGAGTTGAGTTTTTCACACACACACGCATTCGGATTTTATCATATTCATTTTTGATTGGATTGTTTGCTAGAGCATTGATTGTTTTTGTCTAGTGTTTTATTTTCTCCATAACTTTAGAATTTCATTCTTGTACCTTCTTGGTGAACCTAAGGCCAATCACTTCTCTTTTATTCCCATGAGTTTAATGTTTAATTTTGCTTGAGGGCAAGCAAAGGCTTAAGTGTGGGGGAGTTTGATAAGTGCTTGAGTGAACATGTTTTTATGCATGTTTTACATACATTGAGCATCATATTTTATACGGTTTATGTCTCATTTCGTGTATTGGGTGTTCTTTTATGCATATAGGTTGTGAAGGCATTGGGATTTCAAAAGGGAGCGAAGATAGGCTATTATGGCATAATATTGGGAGTTCTTGTACAAATCAAGTTGGAAGACACAAGAGGAGTTCGTGTATGAGGAGATGTGTGCCAACTTCCATAGTTTTTGCAAGCCAAGTTATTAATGGAAGGGGCACAAAAGGCAGCCATGTCTCCACATCCCTCCTCTTTGTAAAGATTTCAAGACCTTTCAAGACGCATTGATGAAGGAAAAAGCCGTATAGCCTACCATATGATCGTGTGCCCGATCGTGTGGCCTTAAGAGGAGAATGTTTATCGTTGTGTAGCGAAAATACTTGTAGCGGAATTCATCGTAGCAGATTCATTCATCGCTCACGCGCGAAATTCCGCTGCGACCGGCGTGGAAATTCACTGCCGACGCGGTGCGTGGAAAAATACACCGCGAGCGTGAGGGCACGTGAGCGACGCGATCTAAGGCCTATAAATAGCCGTTTTGCCCTATTCTTTCTGGATCTTTTGTGCGGCTCTTGAGGGATGAGAGCGGCTAGGGGTTTGGAGAGGAGGTCTTTGCGGCTTTGGAGGCGCTTCGTCACCAACTTTGATCGATTCCTCCTCCGTCATAGCATCAAAGGAAGCCACCGGTGAACCTAGCTTCGGAGTGGGTCCTTCAAGGCGTCGAAGCTCTCCATCAAGGCCATCGGTTCATATATAAGGGGGTTTATTTCTATGGTTTTAATGTACTTTCATTCATTGATGGTGTGTTTTGTATGTTGCTCCATGGAGGGCTAAAACCCTAGAGGGTATTTGGGCTTGTGAACCCTAGGATTCTCATCTTTTTGTGGATTTGCTTTGTGTTTCTATTTAATCCGAGTTTGATTAAGTTTCATTCTTGATTGTTTAATGCTTGCTTCCCTTATTGATCTTATGGTTATTTGGTTTTGCATGATTTGTTGCCTTGGTGGGAGAGAGATCTCCATTAGGGTTAGAACCTCAAGATTGAAGAGGGTTGAGAGGGTGAATCATGAGATAGTGAAGTATCCCCTTTCCCTCCGATTGGTGTATTCTATCTCCATTCCCTAAGCTCTATGCAACCATATTTGGTGGGAGGCGTGAGATTGCTCGATTTCTCCGTCGGGACCTTGTAGGGGGTTAGGATCCTTCGCCGGGAATTAGGGTTGGATCAATCTTTAGGAATTGGATACACAATTTGGAATCCCTAGAGTGCTTTGCGGTCATATGTGGTGTGAGGTGTTGAGATTGAGCGATTTCTCCACCGGGACCTCGTGGGGGACTAGTATCGGTGATCTAGAGATAGACCCGATTATGTTTGGATTTCCACGACTTAACTTTACTCATCATAGAAACACTTTTGCTTATCCGGTACCTAATACACGAATCCTAGGGGGAGCAATGCCCGAATACCCCATTTTCTCGATTGAGATTCTTCTTCCATTTTACCCTTGCATATTCGTCTCCGGTGTTCATCTCTTCGCACATTAGATCACCACACTATCCCATTATCATTAGGCTAGATAGCAGAGAAGAAGTTAGTACTAGTAGCCCTGTTCCCTGTGGATTCGACTACCCGACTCACCGGGTATTTATTACTTTGAAACCCGTGCACTTGCGGTACACACACGCATATTCGGATGTGTCAATTGTGTTGACAAGATGTAATGTAAACAAGAATAAAAGAAGTAAGAAAGAAAAGCACAAATAAGTTAGAGATAAGACAATCGATATAAATGGGTTACTCGGATATTGTTCCACCTAGGACAATCATTTCAAGTGCAAAGCTGACTATTATGCCTCCTAACTAATACATTAATGACTTATGGAAATCCTTCAATACACGGTCCCAAATCTAATGTTAACCATGACTAACTGTATACCATGTCCCGGAGGGGAAATCGAATAATCTCAACACCTCGCACTCGGATAGAATCGCATGGAGTTCTAGGGATTCCAAGTGATAAACCCTCTTCCTAGATATAGACCCGATCCTTTGGTCCTGGTGAGAGGCCCCTAGTCAGAATTAAGCCCTAGTTGCTAAAATCAATTCAACGCTTCACTCCGTTGCCTCTGCAACTAAGCCCCAGTGGAAGGTCATCCCTTAGCCCATTCACTCTACTATAACTGCAAGAAAATCAAGGAAATAGAGGTAGGATAAATAACATCGGAGGAGAAAGGGGACGCTCTGCCTCACCCTCTCCACCATCTCCAATCTAGCTTTGTCTAACCCTCGTGGTGTGTCACTCACTCACTAGGGTTACCAATATGAACTCTCAACCCTAGTGTTACTCTAAGTAAGAATTTAATCAATCAAGCATTCAAGATTAGAAATCAAATAAAACATCAATTAATAAAAGCAAAATAGAAGGTTTAATGAAACAAATACATCCTAGGGTTCACAAATCCAAGTACCGACTAGGAGGTTTAGCTCTCCATGGAGCTAGTTACAATTAACAATGAAATCGAATGTAAAAATGACAAGTCCGAATATGCGTGCGTAAACCGCAAGTGTACGGGTGTCGAAGTAATAATTACCCGGTGAGTCGGGTAGTCGAATCCACAGGGAACAGAAGTACTAGTAATAACCACTTCTCAATTATCTAGTCGGAATCAGTTAATATAATGAAGTGAACTAATTGCAAGCAAAGCAAACAAGTATGCAAGAAATAAAGTAGAAGAGTCTCAATCACTAAGGATGAGGTATTCGGGCAATGATCCCCCAAAGATCTTCTTTAAAGCTCAAGATTCACTAAATGCTCTAGAATCAAGTCTAATGAGTCGAGGTAGTCCAACGAGAACCAATCCTTGTCTCCAAGCAAAAGGCACTAGTCCCCTACAAGGTCCCGGTGGAGAAATCGACCAATCTCAACACTTCACACCCCATATGACCGCAATATGCTCTAAGGAAACCTAAAGAGTGAAACCGATTCCTAAATGTAGATCCAACCCTAATTCCCGTGAAGGATCCTAACCCCCTACAAGGTCCCGCGGAGAAATCGAGACAATCTCATGCCTCACACCAAATATGGTTGCAAAGAGAATATGGAATACGGAGATAGGGAAACACTCAATCGAAAGGGAAAGGGGACACTCCTCCATCTCAAGGCTCACCCTCTCAACCGTCTTTAATCTTGGAAATCTAACTCTAATGGAGACCTCACACATTAAAGTACTAAATCATGCAATGTAAATCAACCACAAGGATTAACAACACTAGCAAGCAATTAAATCACAAGATTAAAACTCAAGACAACTCGGATTAACTAGAAACATTAAGAGAATCAATCCAAAAAAATATAAATCTTAGGGTTCACATGCCCAAATACCTACTAGGGTTTAGCCCTCCATGGGCCTAGTTACAAAACAATAATCAATACAATGAAAAAGCAATAAAAACCCATAGAAAAACCCCCTCGAATTGGCGGATTGGCCTTGATTGGTAGTTCTACTTCTTGAAGGATTCCTCTCCGAAGCTAGGTTGCCAATGGCTCCCCAAAAATGCTATGACGTCGAAGGAATCTATCAAAGTTGGTGAAGAACTCCCTATCAATCGTCGAAGACCTTCTCCTCAAACCCTAGCCGCCTCTCTCTCAATGTCTATGCTCAAAGCTCCATAAAAAGTCCCTTTAGAATCGGCCAAAGGTGTATTTATAGCCTCTGGCAGCGTGCATCACGTGCCCCCCACGCGCGCGTGGATTTTTCCAGCGCCCGGCGTGAGCTGCGAAATTTTCCACCCGGTCGCGCGGAATTTCACGGCGGCGTGAGCGATGAATTCCAGCGATAATTCTACTACGATGATTACGCTACGACGATAAACATTCTCCTCTTAAGGCCCACGATCGGGCACACGATCATATGGTAGGCTATACTGGCTTTTCCTTCATCAATGCGTCTTGAAAGGTCTTGAAATCTTTACAAAGAGGAGGAATGTGGAACATGGCTGCCTTTGTGCCCTTCCATTAATAACTGGCTTGCAAAAAAACTATGGAAGTTGGCACACATCTCCTCATACACGAGCTCCTCTTGTGTCTTCCAACTTGATTTGTACAAGAACTCCCAATATTATGCCATAATAGCCTATCTTAGCTCCCTTTTGAAATCCCAATGCCTTCACAACCTATATGCATAAAAGAACACCCAATACACAAAATGAGACATAAACCGTATAAAATATGATGCTCAATGTATGTAAAAACATGCATAAAAAAACATGTTCACTCAAGCACTTATCAAACTCCCCACACTTAAGCCTTTGCTTGCCCTCAAGCAAAATTAAACATTAAACTCATGGGAAGAAAATTGAAGTGATTGGCCTTAGGTTCACTAAGAGGGTACAAGAATGAAATTCTAAAGTTATGGAGAAAAATAAAAACACTAGACAAAAAAACAATCAATGCCCTAGCAAACAATCCAATAAAAAAATGAATATGATAAAAATCCGAATGCGTGTGTGTGTGAAAAGCTCAACTCATGTCAACACTATGTCCACTACTAAGTTTTTTTATGAAAAGCGGGACTTATTTATGAACAAAAAAAGAAAAAGTAGTAGCTTCACACAATCCTCTAAGGTAGCCCTTTCCCAAGATGCCTCCCGAGTGGCTTTCACACTTTCGAGGTGGTAGCTCTTTCTACTAAAGATGGTAGCTTTCACACATCCCATGAGATAGCTCTTTCTCTCATTAGGGGCATAACAAGTATCCGACTTATGAGAGTAGCTACATACATCATGGGTGGTAGCTCTTTCCACACCCTATGTACAAACAACAAACAATCTCCATTTCTTTTTTTTTTTTTTTTTATTTTTTATTTTTCTGATTTTTTATTTTTTATTTTTTACTAAAACTAGCACACTAAAGTCCCAAACATAATGAACTAGAGTCTTCATAGGTCTAATGAGCGAGAAAAGTGCACAAAGAGCAATCGGACAAAAATATGCAAGAAAATTGGATGAAAACTAAAGCATGATAAAATCTAATGTTCACAACCTCCAAAAACTAAGAATTAAACTCTTAACCCTAAGGTGAACCTTCATTAGCAACAAGAGCATGCTCATGAAAACACAAGTATAAGTCATGTATAAAGTGAACCCTCCCCCACACTTAAGATGTACATTGCCCTCAATGTACACATGTAAGCACAATAAAATAGTATCAATGAAAGCAACATGTGTGCGGGAATGCAATTAAAACAATACTCCCCTGAATCCCTCATGGACATTTGGTGAAGTCTATCTCAAGGGCGCGTTGTAATGGTTGTGAAGCTCACACGACCATGGAATAAAGCACATGATCGTGTCTATGACTAAAACATCAACAACATCACTCTCAAGGCCAACTGCACGGAATACAAGGGGTTCAGTAAATCTCAACAAAATAGAAAAGGGAATACGAATGCAAACAAATAACAAAACGAAAGCATAAAGATAACTCTCAGAAGGTGAAATCTTTCTGAGCACAAAAGTCCACAAACTAAAGATGAAACACATAAAAACATAAAAATGAAAAAAATAAAAAGTCTCATGAATGTGACGCCTCAAGCGTCGGCATCTGGAGCTGGTGCTAGTGCTAGCGCGGATGCTGGTACAGAAGCGGATGAGACCTCCTCGTCGAGTCTCTCGAATACGATCAAGTCGCTCCGGAATCCGCACTGGTTCTCCAAGATGGTAGCAGCAGCGCCTCGAGTCGAGCCGAGCGCTCGTGTACTCGAGAGGTGGATGACTCGGATCGAGTGGATGCTACTCGGTCTTTGCCTCGGTGATCACGGGCTCAGTTGCGAGATGGTGCCTCAGCGGGCCTCG
The DNA here is from genome assembly GCF_009730915.1 of Dioscorea cayenensis subsp. rotundata. Classification (NCBI taxonomy): domain Eukaryota; kingdom Viridiplantae; phylum Streptophyta; class Magnoliopsida; order Dioscoreales; family Dioscoreaceae; genus Dioscorea; species Dioscorea cayenensis. The sequence continues at coordinate 8,143,555 of NC_052471.1, read as the reverse complement.
GCGAGGCTCCTCGTCGTCCTTTAATGACGACTCCACTAGTGCGTATCCACCTGAGCCTGTACGTCTCACAATGCCCATCAAACGGAGAGTAACCAAACCCAATGGTATTGAGCTCATCGACCCTCTCCTCGCCTCGACCGAGGCGGATCGGACCCATCTTAAACATAAGACGAGTGATATAGGAACCCGCGAACAATGCTCCTAACCGCAGGTACTCACTCTGATGGCGAAAGTAATCGGCGACCACAAATCCTAGGTGGAGAGGGACTCCATGGACCATGGAATAGAGGTACAAAAGATCTGTCCTGCGAAGTGAACCGAGTACCATCTCCCCGACACATCGATCGGCCGATGAAGCTGCGTGAATGTACACGTGCGCCCGGGTCGAGTGAGGCAAGAGGCCTTCGGTCGCTCGGAGAATATTGACGGCGCCGCATAAATCATGGAAAACCGGCCCTGAGTGATACCATGAGGGTAATCGGTGAGGAGCTGTGTGTACTCGATAGTATCAGTATAGTCCTGATCGTATAACCCAAGATATATCGAGACCGGGTCAAAGACCTCCCATGCGGCTGACCAAAGGCTCGGAAACAAATGGCATCCTCCGTGTCAAAACTGGTATCAACTGCATCACGATCGAAGGAAAACGAGGCAAGAACCTCCAAGGTGGTATCTCGTCTAACGGGCTCCTGAATAGCAAGCAATCGGTCCCAACCTCCCACACTAACTAGCTCTCTGACCTCTTCAGCAAGACCAATATCCTCTAGTGCGTCCCAGTCAATAAATCGTGACTGTCCAATCTTGAGATTCTGGAGACGCTCGAACCGTTGCTGATGAACGGGGTCAGAGAATTCCACTACTGGTGGTGGAGTCGGCTCCCTGTCATGGCGAGGATGTTTCTGAGCCAATCTCTTGGTCCGCGGTGCCATATCTACGAAGAAAACATGTAAAAACATCAGTTCGGCATGTATATAGTGTAAACAGGGCACCGCGCGCGCGAGGGCAGCGAGTCGGAGGGAAAACAGGGCCATTCGGCCTCTGTCCAGGCCACGCAAGATGGACTCTCAACCCTAGTGCCACTCTACGGGAGAAATCATTCAACAAGCATTCAAGATTGGAACTCAATTGAAACATCAATTAAGGAAAGCATAATAAAAGATCAATGAAACAACAACATCCTAAGGTTTACAAAATCCAAGCATCAACTAGGGGATTTAGCTCTCTGTGGAGCATAATACAATCAACAATGAAATCAAAAGTAAAAACAAGTGTTCCATAAGAAAACCCCCTCGGTAGTTGTGTCGATGCTCTTGTGGAGTAGCCAAGTCTTCTCCAAAGGTCCCCTTGTCTGGCCTATTGCACACCTCGCCGGATCGGTGTTGACGAAAGCTTCCCCAATAACCTTCTTCCAAGTGAAGCATGGTGTTGAATCATTAGAACCACTCCAAAGACATGCCAAAAGCCTCTCTAAACCCTAGCCGATGGCTTCTCGATAGATGGATGAAAGATGGATAAAAGGGGAAAATAAGATCCCAAAAATCGGGCTGAATCGCGGCTTAAATACAATTGAAATCAGGATTCCACACACCCCAGTGGATTTTCGCCATGAACTTGTGGAATTTCCACACAGGCATGGGGAATATCCACATGCTTGTGTGGATTTTCAGGAAATCTTGTTTTGGGCTGGCTGTGAAAAATAACTACTACAGTACTTGCTACAGTACTCTGCCAAAACATTCCCAATTCCATGCTTTTCATCGAGGCAACATAAAGGGGCACACATTTATGCCGTAGATCACATGTCTTCTTTAATCAAAAGCTTCATTGGACGAGGTCTTGTTATCAATGCAAAAGTCGGGATACACAAATGTGACTGCCTTTCTGCCCCTCCAACTCATTATAGTGACTTGAATTCATGGAGGTTGGCACACATTCATGTATCTTCGAGACCCACTTGTGTCTTCGAGTTTGTTCATTCCAAGATTCCACCAAATAATGCGTTTATGATCTACTTTTGGCTTCTTTTCTCAATACTTAGCTTCACAACCCTACATGCTCAAAAGTAGAAAAATACACATGTATTAGCGCTTAAACCTACTAAATGTAATGCTCAACATAAGGAAAGAACACTTCGCATTCTTATCACACAAGCATTTATCAAACTCCCCCACACTTAAGCTTTTGCTTGTCCTCAAGCAAAAATAACACATTGACGCATAAAAGAAGGAAATATTGAAAATCCTTGGTCTTAGGTTCACCAAAGCATGCAAAGAGAGCATTCTACAAGTAAGGGGAATTTCAACACTAAATACGAAAAAACAATTCTCTAGCTAAAAACTCGAATAGAAAAGGACAACCAACCCGAAATCGTGTAAGTGTGTGTAAACTTACTCAATTCAACCCAAAGTATACTCCTCAAAGTTCTAATTATAAGGGACTTATTTATTTACAAAGCACAAAAAAAATAAAAAGATGGTAGTAGCTTCACACATCCTCTAAGGTTGCCTCTTCCCAAGCGGCCGCTAAGGTGGCTTCCACACTTTCAAGGTAGTAGCTCTTTCTACCGGAGTGGTAGCTTTCACTCATCCCATGATATAGCTCTTTATCTCATTAGGGCATAACTAGTATCCAACTTATGAGAGTAGCTTCATATTTCATAGGTGGTAGCTTTTCCCACCCAAAATGCACAACTAAACAATATATCTATTTTTTTCTTCCTTTTCTTGTTCCATTTTTTTTTTCATTTTTTTAGAAAATAACACAAGAAAAAAAACTAATTAGTCCCTTAAACATAGAACTTGAGTTTCCAAAATAGTTTCAAGAGTGAGTAGTGCAAAAAGTATCAATCGGGCAAAAATTCCTAGAAAATCAAGAACAAACTAAAGCACGAAAACATTCAATGTTAAAATTCTCCTAAACTCGAGAATACAATCATTGCAACTAAGGTGAACCACCATTTGCTACGTGAACATGTATGTCAATCAAAATTTATATAAAGGACATGTGCAATGTGAACTCCCCCCACCGCCCCATACTTAAGATGTACATTGTCCTCAATGTACCATGTAAGCATAATATAAAATAAATCAATCAATCATAAATGTGGCAGCGGCAATTGAAACAATACTCCCCTAACTCCTAGTGTTGCGTTTGATGGAGTTAAATCCTTAGGAGTAAAGTTCCAACAGGTTGTGAGCACACACGACCCACATTGGCCGTGTCCATGACTAGTTCTCATTTCCCATACTGACAAGAACATCTGCACTCATGCACAAGGGGGTTTAGTGAAGCTCAATAAAAATAAAAATAAGTCGAGTATATATAAAAGATAGAGCACTGAACTTCAGCTTGAGACAAAAAAATGAAAATAAAAGATAAACTCAGAAGGAGAATACTTTCTGAGTATACAAGTCTAAAATAAAATGCAGAAGTTAAAGAAGAAAAATGTATCAAGTGTCGGTGTCGTCTGGTGTCAGCTCTACATCTGCCACTAGATAGTCGAAAGGTGCCGGTAGATCAGGCGATGGTGAGGCTGGTGGGGTGGAGGGGTCCTCGGTCTCCTAATGATAGGCGAGGATGCATCTCGCTCTAATAGTTGTAGTATGGTGTCAAGAAATGCCATCATCCCCATGTACTGTGCAACCTGTACAGCCTGGACCTTAGCAATCTCAGTCCAAAGCTCACCCACAGCACTCTTGAGCCTCTCAGATCGATCATGGGCTCGAGAAGAAGTAAAAATATGTACCGGTGATAAGTTCTTGTGTGATAAGAATGCAAAGTGTTATTTCTTTATGATGAGCATTACTTTTATCGAGTTTTAACACTAATACGTGTGAATTTATGTTACTAATACATCTGATAAGAATGCAAAGGGTTGTGAAGCTGAATCTTAGAGAAAGAAGCCAATATAGATCATGAGTGCACAATTTGGAGGAAATCTTGAGATGGATCAAACGTGAATACATAAGTCGGCTTCACGATGCTAGAACGTGTACCAACCTCCTTATATTCAAGCTAGCACAATGATTTGTAGGGCACAAAGGCAGTCACACTCTAAGTATTCCGGCTTGTGCATGTGTAACAAGATCTTCACCAGCGCAGCCGTTCACTGAAGAAGCAAAATGATCTACGACGTAAACGTGTACCCATTTACATTACCTCGATGAATGCATGGTTTCGGGAGTGTTTTGGACCGGTACCATAGCAGAGCACTGTAGCAACACTGTAAAACATAATGTAGCAGATACTGTTTATAGCCGGCCGAAGAAGGAGTTGTCCAGAGAAGCCACACGGCCATGTGGAAATTCCACACTTCCCTGCGTTACTTCCACATATGCCATGTGAAATATTCACAGGGGCATGTGGATTCCAGATTCTAGCCCCTTAAAAGCTGATTTCAACCCCGATTTCAGCATTCTTTTCTTCATCTGTTCCCCAACTTGAGAGAGGGCAGCAGCTAGGGTTTTGAGAGATATTGGCTAGGGATTGGGAGAGTGTCTATGGCTTTGACATCCTGCTTTGTTTGGAAGAAGGTTAGTGAGAGACCTTTCGTCGGCACTGATCTGGCGAGATGTATCCTAGGCCGGACAAAGGAACCTGTGGATGAGTAGAGGACTCTCCACAAGACCATCGTCATGACTATCGAGGGGTTTTCTATAGATTTATTGCTTTTATAATTGATTTCATTGATTGTAATTAGCTCCATGGAGAGCTAAGCCCCCTAGTGGGTACTTGGATTGTGAACCCTAGGATGTATTCATTTTATTGAACCTTGTTATTATGCTTTCGTTAATTGATGTTTTTATTGAGTTCCAATCTTGAATGCATTGATTATATGAATACTCCCTTAGAGTAGCACTAGGGTTGAGATTTCTTGTTGGTAACCCTTGTTAGTGAGTGACACACCACGAGAGTTAGATAAATCTAGATTAGAGAGAGTTAAGAGGGTGAATCGAGAGGTAGGAGAGCATCCTCTTTCCCCTCTAGTGTGATTTATTCTATCTCCAATTCCTTGAGTTCTTTTCAGTTATAGTAGAGTGAATGGGCTAAGGGATGACCTTCTGCTAGGGCTTAGTTGCGAGTGCAATGGAGTGAAGCGTTGAAGTGATTTTAGCATCTAGGGCTTAATTGTGGCTAAGGAACTTCCGCCTGGACCAAAGGGTTAGATCTACATATAGGAAGAGGATTTATCACTTGGAATCCCTAGAACTCATTGCAATTCTATACGAGTGCGAGGTTGAGAGATTGTTCAATTTGTCCTCCGAGACATGTATAGGGTTAGGCATGGTTGACCTTAAATTTGAAACTATGTATTATAGGATCACCACGACTCATTAATGCATTAGTTAGGAAGCATAATATAGGGTTTTTCCACATGAAACGATTGTCCTAGGCAGATCAATATCCAACTACCCCATCTATATCGATTGCCTTACCTCTCCTTTACTTGTGCTCTCTCTTGCCTCTTTTACTATTGTTTCATTACATCTTGTCACACAAATCACTATTCATATTTCACTTAGTTAAGAGACAATTTAAGTATTCTTACTCCCTACTCCCTGTGTATACGATACCCACTCACCTGTGATTTTATTACTTCAACAAACAAGGGCACTTGCGGGATATACGCAAGGGGTGTCGTCAACCGGGCTCTAGATTGTCTCTTATGCTGTAAGGGGTGCTCCGGTCTCCATCGGTGCACACCCAGGCTCAGGAACGACCGCCTTTTTGGCACCTCGGATACCGTCCAGAAAACCATCCCAAGGATGAGTCTAGTGACGTAGGGGCCAGCGAATAAAACTCCCACTCTAGCAAACTGGCTCTAGTGCATCAAAAAGTCTGCCACTACATAGGGTAGGTCCTGCCGGCTCAAAACAGCTGTGTTGTCACCTTAGCCAGTCATAAACCTACTGAGGACGGAGTGTAAATATATGTAGCTCAGCCGCGATAACCATGAGGCCTTATACGCTCCAGGTTCATAATGCCCTTGTCCACACAAAGCTCGGTATGCTTGCTGTGGAGTCAGGGTTCATAATGCCCTTGTCCACACAAGCGTCCATACTCCTTTTTATCTGTGTATGTCTCATCATACAAGCCCATCCGAACTAAGAACTCAGTGACACTCATGCAAAACTGAAGGATGCCAACACTTCCAGCATTAATGCGTGGAAAGATGGCTCTCAGATCGACAACAATCTCGTCCAGCTTCCCATTACTAATATCTTGCCGATCTCATCATCTAACTCATCACGCCGCTGAATCTCTCTTAGCACACTTAAATCCACAAAGCGAGAATGTCCAAGACTCAGTCTCGATACCCTCTCAAATCAAGCCTGATGCTCGGGATTCGAGAATTCAATATGTGCTAGCTCAAGTGGAATCTCCCTAGGACACTTGCCCTCTTGCTTCTTCGAGCGTGGTGCCATACCAATAATAATTGATGAAGAAACTATCAAAGAAGCTAAAGAAACAGATCTTGTAGAATTCCACACGGTCGTATGGAAATTCCCCACGTCCGTGTGGATCTGCTGGGCGTGAAAATCGCACGGCCGCATGTCACATCTAAACTATTTCTAAACATGCATAAGCCATTCTCGAGTGAAAATTGCACCACACTATGACTTTTAATAAAACAAAAACAAGAAATGGCGAATAAGAGATGGGGTAAAATGTTTACCTATGAAATGAGTATGAAAACTTCAAAATCGGCATGGAAATTAAATAAAAACACTCTAACCCAGCAATGTGAGGTCGGGCAAATGATGAAGAATGCTCTTCGAGTGATTGAAGGTGTAATGTAGAAAAATCTCAAAGAGATTTTAAAGAAAAATTCGCGTCTCTTGAAATTCTGCGGATCCACACGAGCGTGTGAAAATTACCCATGTCCGTGAGACACTACAAGAGAGACTCACAGGGGCGAACGCAAGCCACTGTGTACTGTCGGGAAAACAACTAATGCTCTTTGGACACAACCACACGAGCATGCGGCAATTACCCAGGCCCGTGCGCCTGACCCACAGGGGCAGATCCACGCCCCTGTGTCTTCTTTGTCCAACCCGAGAAAACTCTAAGTGTTTCACATGGCCGTGCAAAACTTCCCCATGGGCTTGGACATGTAAAGGGCAAGCTCACAGGGGCACTCGTATGCGCCTGTATCTTCTCGAGATAAAAGAGAGCTCCTCTACAGAGATATGCACGGGCGTGCAGAAATTATCCACGCTCGTGTGTTTATCACAGGGTAATCCATAGGGGTGAGTCCACGCCCCTGTGTTTTCTCAAGAAAAATCTCTAAGTCTCTGCAAGAAGACACACGCCCGTGTGGGAATTACCCATGGGTGTGTGAATCTCACAAAGTTGTTCACAGGGCCGAGTCCATGCCCCTGTGCCTTCACTGGATGAGCTCTTAGTAGAGACCACTGGATGCCTTAGAAAACTCTGCAATCTCTGCGGAATATTCCTAAACAAATAAAAACGCTCAGAGCCTGCTTTTATCATGCAATTACACCAGTCAAAAAAACACGACATGCTCAAACGACCAAAAACTTCGCCATGCTCATTTAAACAAGCATGTACACCAAAGTTCCATGAGAAAATCACAGCAATAACTTCTCAAGATCATGACACCAACACTCAAAACCTTATTTATCCAAACACTAAACTAAAAACTAAAAAAATAGTAAAGACTTGGGTTGCCACCCAAGAAGTGCTTGTTTAACGTCACTAAGCCTGACATACCTTGCCTGATCTCACGGGGGCTTATAAATGAAGGTTTCCCTCTTACCCATGAATTGGAAGCATGATGATCATAACCTCTTGAAGGTAGAGGGAGAGTTGTCGAGTTTGTTACCACTTGAGGACTTGTCACCTTTGTTCCTTTCATGCATATTCCCAACAGCCTTGGGGCATTTCTTGTGGCGTCTTCTCACTCGCTTCATCTTCCGGAGCATATTTTTCATGATCCCTGGAGTATGTAGTACTTTCTCCTCTAGACCGAGCATCATCAACTCCTCGTTCTCCTCGTCTTGGTCTAGCAGCACCTCGTATGGGTATCGATTCAACATTTCCTACACGTATTCATCGATAAGTTAATTAGTGGTGTGAAGAAAATATAAAGTATCCTCAAAGTCAACAGAATGTCGCATGGCTTTGGTAAGGCGGTATGTGAGCTTGTCTTCTCCAACCCTCAGTGTCAACTCCCCACCGTCCATGTCGATCAATGCCTTGTCAGTGTGCAAGAATGGCCTCCCAAGTATCATAGGAACATCTACATTGTCATCGACATCCAACACTACGAAGTCTACATGAAATATGTACTTGTCCACCTTGATAAGCACGTCTTCAATAATGACCCTCGGATGTCTCACTGTTCGGTCCACCAATTGCAATGTCATCCGAGTGGGCCTAGGCACTCCCAAGCCTAGCTTCTGAAAGAAAGAGTATGGCGTGACGTTGATACTAGCCCCTGAGTCCGCAAATGCCATCTCTTCACACAAAATGCCAATGTTGCATGGGATAATGAAGCTTCCTTGGACTTTCTTCTTAGTCAGCATATTCTTTTACAAGACCGCCTAGTAAGATGCATCTAAGATCACCGATGGACTCGCTTCTAATTTCCTCTTGTTGGTCAAAAGATCTTTCAAGAACTTAGCATACTGAGGCATTTGAGACAACTCCTCTACAAAAGGAATGTTGATGTGCAATTGCTTAAATAGACCCAAGAACTTCTTGTGTTACTGATCATTTTGGTCATTCTTCAATCTTGAAGGATAAGGGATTCTTGGCTTGTAAGGTGGGGGTGCCACCTCTTTTTCTTTGTTAATTCTTTCCTCAACCTGCACGACCTCCGGTGCCTCAACATTGGTCTTCTCACTAGGAAGTTTGCCTTCCACCTCATGACCACTTCTCAAAGTAATCTCCTTCACATCTTCAAATCTAGTCAAGTCTTTCTCTAAATTGGTCATTTGGGTCTCCAAGCCTGAAACTCTATTCTCCATGTTCGGGGCTTGTTGTGGTTCGAAACCTAGTGGTGCTATGGCCTTTTGCTGCCCTTGGTTACTCCATGAGAAATTGGGGTGGTTCCTCCACCTTTGGTTGTAGGTGTTGCTATATGGATTGCCTTGGTTTCTCATTACAATACCCACAAAGTCAACTTGCTCAACAGTTGAAGTACAACCAACGGCTATTAGGCAATTGGATGGGGCATGTCCTCCACCACATCCATCACAATTCATTACGGCCGCCAATCTAAGAGAAGTTAGAGTGTCTAACTTCTTACATAATGCCTCTACTTGGGCCGCCAATGATGTAACCGCATCAATTTCATAGAGTCCAGCCAATTTCTACCATTTCCCTTGCATTCCATCGGTATCTATTCATGGTCATTTCTTCTACTAATTATCGGGCTTCATTGGGGGTCTTATTCCCCATTGTACCTCCTGCGGTGACATCTAAAAGTTGTCTTGTACTTGGATTCAACCCATTGTAAATGGTCTGAATGATCATCCCCTCAGGGAATCCATGTTGTGGACACTTTTGTAAAAGGTCTTTGAAATGCTCCAATGTCTCAAACAAGGACTCGAGCTCCATCTGAATAAACGATGAAATCTCATTCCGAAGCTTTGCTGACTTTACCAGAGGGAAGTACCTAGCCAAGAAAGCTTCAACCATCTCATTCTAGGTCGTGATGGATGCTCGCGGTAAAAAAAGTAACCACCGCTTTGCTCTTCCTTTTAGAGAAAATGCGAAATCCCTCAATCTAATAGCATCATCCGTAACAACGTTGATTTTTAGCATGTCACAAACTCCCAAGAAGTTTTCAATGTGATTATTTGGATCCTCATCGGCCAAACAATTGAACTGCGCTGATTGCTGAATCATCTGGATGAATGCTGGCTTCAGCAGAAAGTTCAGAGCTATAATTGGGGGTTACACAATGCTAGATTGTATCCCCAATACTGATAGTCTGGCATAATCAAAAAGTGTTCTCTATTGTTCATTCTGTTTGGCCATGTTTGTAAACCCTTCAATATCTATTTCAGCTTGATTCAATGGTTCTTTCACTGGTTCTTTACCCTTTCTTCGGAGTATACGTTCAAGTTAAGGATCACCTTCAAGCAATGTCAAAGGGTTCCCTCGGGTCATAACATGGCACTGTACAAAAGAAAGAAAAACAAATCAGAACGTTGAAAGAATAAGAAGATATGAAATAGAAAAATATATTAATGAATTGGTAAGATAGCAAAGTGCAAAGTATCTCTAAATACTTAGTCCCCGACAACGGCACCAAAAATTTGACAACGCCTCTTGCGTGTGACCTGCAAGTTCATGGGTTTATTGAGTAATAAATCCCAGGTGAGTGGGGTATCGTATCCACAGGGAATAGGGAGTAAAAATACTTAAATTGCTACTTAACCACTTGAAATTGAACAATGATAGTGTCGATAAAATGCAATGTGAAAAAAGATAAAAGAAACAAGAATGAGAGGCGCAAGTAAGTGAGAGGTAAGGCAATCGATAGAATTGGGGTACTAGGATAATGCTCCCCTAGGATTAATGTTTCAAATGCAAGACCCACTATTATACTTCCTAATCAATGCTCAATGAGTAGTGGAAATCCTTAAGCAGACGGTCCCAAATCTAAGGTCAACCATGACTAACTCTATATAATGTCCCGGCAGAGAAATCGCTTAGTCTCAACACCACACACTGTGTAAAGTTGCATGGTGTTCTAGGAAATCCAAGTGATAAACCCGCTTCCTATGTATGGACCTAAACCTTTGGTCCAGGCAAAAGGCCCCTAGTCACATTTAAGCCCCAAACACTAGAGTTACTTCAATGCTTCACTCTGTTGCCCCTTGCGTAAGTGCATGAGTTTGTCGAAGTAATAAATCAGATATGAGTGGGTATCGTATCCATATGGAGTAGGTAATAAAATCACTTAAATTGTTTATTAACTAGGCAAAAAGTGGATAATAGTTGTGTGACAACATGTCATGTAACAAAAGTAAATGAGACAAGAAAAAGAGCACAAGTAAAGGGGAGGTAAGGAAATCGACATAAATGGGGTACCTGGATATTTTTCTGCCAAGGACAACTGTTTCAAGTGCAAAACCCTCTATTATGCTTTCTAAATAATGCATTAATGACTCATGGAGATCCTTTAATACATGGTCCCAAATCTAAGGCCAACCATACCTAACTCTATACATGTCCCGGAGGAGAAATTGAACAATCTCTCTACCCCACACTCGTACAGAATCGCAAGGAGTTTGATGAGTCCGCAAGTGCACGGGTTATCAAGTAATACTCTGTGCGTGACACAAGGGTCATATTCCCTAGGGTCCTAAGAGTTGCTATTACTCCCTCCTAGACGGCACTATCTAATCTACCAAATATAGGACTGAAACAAGATAAGGAAAATAACAAGGAGAAAACTATAAACACATGGACTAAGGCTTACCACATAAACATACTAAGGAAGCAAGTAACAATGAAAGTGCGAGGTCCACGGGCGAGGATCTCCTCAGGACTACTAAAGCTAGATGGATGTTAGAATTACAGAGACAATGGTGGTTGGACCAAGAGACATCCAAAAATAGATCACCCCGATGGTCACGGCGGTAATCCCTAATCCAATAAGAGTATTGGCTTGGAATCTCTTCCAACCAAATCCTCCTACTATCGCATTACAAGTAGGAATATCTCAAATTAAGGCTGAAACTCAACCTAGGTACAGCCCTAATAGTTGGAGGGGTATGAAATACCCAATGATCATTGTGTATTCATACATGCATCCCTTCCAAGCAAGGTGTGTTGAGTACAAGGGTGATGGTCTCGCACCAAATACAACCTAGAAGTTGGATCATAGAGTTCTCATGTAAAATAACACATCAAAGAGCACCAAGCAAGGATCATAAACCACACAAATACCATAAATGTAAATCAAGCATCCATACAAGCAAGTTCGTCCCAAGGTTCACAGGATGCCCAGTAACCTTGGGAGTCTAGTTCATCATCAACAAAGGAGCGAGTGTAGGAGATAAGAGATACAAAGAAAAGCTCATAGCAACCTCCCCTAAGATGAAGACTAGAAGGTGGTGATGAGAACTCGTTGGATCCGCACAGGCGAGCTCATAGATCATTTTCCTTGAGTGTAACCTTCTTCCCCCTTCGATTTGCCCCTCAGATCTGTCTTCTCCCGCAGCCTTGCACTCTTTCTCTTGTTTCTTTTACTTTTGTTACATCACATTTTATCACACAAATCATTATTCACTTTTTATTTAGTTATGAAACAATTTAAGTGTTTTTATTCCCTACTCTCTGTGGATATGATACCCACTCATCTGGGATTTATTACTTTGATAAACCCGTACACTTGGGGGATATATGTAAGGGCATTATCAATAGCAAAGTGCAAAGTATCTCTAAATGCCTACTCCCCAGCAACGGCGCCAAAAACTTGACAACCCCCTTGTGTGTGACCTGCAAGTGCACGGGTTTGTCAAAGTAATAAATCCCAAGTGAGTGGGTATCGTATCCATAGGAAGTAGGGAATAAAAATATCAAGATTTCTATCTAACTAAGTAAAGGCAGAATAATGATTTTGTTGATAAAATGTAATGAAGTAAGAATAAGAGAAACAAGAAAGAGGGAAGGACAAATAGATGAGAGGTTAGGAAATTGATAGAAGTGGGGTAATCGGATATTGTTACACCTAGGACAATTGCTTCAAGTACAAAATTAATTATTATATCTCCTAATTGATGCTTAATGAGTCTTGAAAATCTTTAAACACATGGTCGCAAACCTAAGGTTAACCGTGACTAACTCTGCACTATTTCCTGGCGGAGAAATGGATCAATCTCAACACCTCATACTGTGTAGGGTTGCAAGACACTCTAGGGATTCCAAGTACTAAACCCTATTCCAATGTATAGATCTAAACCTTTGGTCGCGGCGAAAGACCCCTAGTTACAATTAAGCCCTAGGTGCTAAGGTCACTTCAACGCTTCACTCTTTTACCTGTGCTACTAAGCCTCAACGGAGGTCATCCCTTAGCCTATTCACTCTACTATAACCACAACGAACTCTTAAAATGTACAGGTAGGATAAATCACATCAGAGAGGAAAGGGGATGCTCCGTTATCTCTCGACTCACCCTCTCAACCATCTTCAATCTTGGAATATCTAACCCTCATGGTGTGTCACTCACTCACAAAGTTTACCAATGTAGACTCTCAACCCTAGTGTCACTCTAAGGGAGAAATCATGCAACAATAATTGAAGATTGAAACTCTATTAAAGACATCACTTAAGGAAAACATAATAGAAGATTAATAAAACAAATGCATCCTAGGGTTCAGAAATCCACGTACCCACTAGGGGTCTAGCTCTCCATGGAGCTAGTTACAATCAACAATGAAATCGAATGAAAAACAAGTAATCCATAGAAAAATTCCTTCGGTATTCGTGTCAATGGTCTTGTGGAGTAGCCTCGTCTTCTCTAAAGGTCCCCTTGTCCGGCCTCAGGCACACCTCGCAGGATCAATGCTGACAAAAGCTCCCCCAACAACCTTCTTCCAAGTAGAGCACAGTGTCAAATCCATAGAACCATTCCAAAGACTTGCCAAAAGCCTCTCAAAACCCTAGTCGATGGCCTCCCAAAAGATAGAGAAAAGTTGGAGAGAAGGGTGAAAAGGATCCCTCAAAATCGTGCTGAATCGCGGCTTAAATAGAGCTGGAATCGGGCATCCACACGGGCCTGTGGAATATCCACACGGGCGTGGGGAATTTCCACATGCATGTGTGGATTCTCTGGGAACATGATTTTCGGCAGGCTCTGAACAGTAACTGCAATAGTATATTACTGTAGTGATTTGCTACAATAACCTGCTATAGTATTCTGCCAAAAGACTCCCAATTCCACACTTTTCATCAAGGTAACATAAACAGGCGCACGTTTATGTCATAGATCGCAACTCTTCTTCAATCAAAGGCCTCATTGGTGAAGATCTTGCTATCAATGCACAAGTTGGGATACGCAAATGTGACTACCTTCGTGCCCCTCAAACTCATTGTAATTACTTGAATACATGGAGGTTGGTACACATTCACATATCTTAGAACCCTACTTGTGTCTTCGCATTTGTTCCTTCCAAGATTCCACCAAATAGTGTGTTCACGATCTACTTTTAGCTTCTTTTCTTAATACTTATCTTCAAAACCCTACATGCGAAAAAGAACACAAATACAGAAGTACTAGCGCTTAAACCTGATAAAAGTAATGCTAATCGTAAGGAAAGAATACTTTGCATTCTTAGCACACAAGTTTTTATCAATGCACCATGGAGTGGAGATACAAAAGATATGTCCTGTGAAGTGAGCCTGTGCCATCTTCACGACCTTTCACCGACCAGCTAAGAATAGAATGAAAGTACTTGTATGAGAAAAAATGCCTTCAACTAGCCTGGAACATACTTGTAGTCGCCGTATAAAATTATGAAAAACCTGGCCCGGAGTGAGATCATGAGGATTTTTGGTGAGGAGCTGAGTGTACTTGATAGTATCAGCATAGTCCTGATCGTATAATCCAAAATATATCAAGAGCTGGGTCAAAGACATCCCATGTGGTTAACCGAAGGTTCAAAAATGAACGGTATCATCCGTACCAAAGTTAGTGTCGGCAGCGTCACGGTCAGAGGAAAATGAGGTAAGAACCTCTAAGGTAATGTCTCGACTGAGGGGCTCTTCGATAGCGAGTAGTAGGTCCCAACCTCCCATATTAACAAGCTCGCTGACCACCTCAGGAAGACCAATATCCTCTAACGCATCCCAACCAATAAAGCGTGACTGTCTAATCTTGAGACTCTGGAGACACTCGAACCTTTGCTGACGAACGGGGTCAGGAAATTTGGCTACTAGTGGTGGGGTTGGTCCCTATCATGGCGAGGGCATTTCTAAGCCAATCTCTTGGTCCGTGGTGCCATATCTATGAAGAAAAGACTTAAAAACATCAGTTCGGCATGAAGACAATGTAAACCGGGTAGCACGCACGCGAGGGCAGAGAGCAAGGGGAGAAAACAAGCCACTGGGCCACTGTCCTAGCTCAAGCGCCTGTGTGGGTGCGTGTCTAGCTCAGCCAGAAGGACACTGGCCTGTGTGACTAGATATGTGTCTAAATATATGTATTTTAGTATATGTATTTGATATATCTAACATGTATTTTTATAAGAATTGATGCACGTTTTGTGCTTAATCGTGTATTATTTGCATTGTAAGGCACGGAGGAGCCATGGAAGACATGAATATATGATTTAGGCAAAAAAAGAGAAGAAAACCAGGGTACAATACTGTAGCAAGATCACTGTAGTAAAATATGGTTTAGAAGATACGAAGATATGATATGGAAGACACGAAGATATGGTTTGGAAGAAATGAAGATATGATTTGTAGCAAGATCACTATAGCAACAACTGTAGCACATACAATATTTTTGAGTCAGGATTTGACCCAGGCCATACGGCCTCAATGCTGCCTTGGATTGACCTGGGGATGGATACTGTAGCAAGAGAAACCATCTTCTAGCTTGATTCATGCGGCCTCAATGAGTTCATTATTGACCCCATCATAGACCCCTGGATTGACACCGGGATGGCTAGTTTTTGATGGATTTTGGTCTCTTTTTAACCCCTATACGGCCCCCTTACGGCCGAGATACTTGGGATGTATAAAAGCACATTTGAGGGGTAGAAAAGGGAGTTTTTTTGGCAGCCACAACTAGGGGAAGGAAAAGAGGAATGAAGACATCTTTTGGAGGTTTTTTCTTGAAGCTTGACACGTGATCAAGGGCTTGGAACCTCAAGGGGAGAGCTTCACCATCAAGGGGAGAGTAGTCAAGGAGGTAATTCGGCATTCATTCTGCTAGAGGAAGCACATTTAGTCGGCCTTCTTCTTCTTCTTCATCATCATTTGGACTAGGGAGTGTCACTTATGCATTTGTTTCTTGTTTTTCTTGTCTCTATCATGTTTGTTTGTATGATGGCACACAAGACCCCCAAGGCCACAGGATGGAGGTGAACCTTGCTAGGTTCATCATGTATTTTGGATGCCTTATTATTAATTTAAATGCTTGGGTTGATTTATGGTTTGGTTCATTATTATTCATGCCTAGATCTACTTAATGGAGAGATCCGTAGTCCTTATTTGATTTGTATGCGTAGATATGATCTACTCACATGTATTGGATTCCTAATGAAGTAGAAGTGGTATACTTGTATCGACATGTCGAGAAATTGGATGTCGGTAGCCCCTCCGAACCATAAAAATAGACTTAGGGTAAGTATGTCCTTATTGTGGGATCTTCCTATACTTAATGCGATCGTAGGAATTTGATTAAGGAGAGATCCTTATCAACATTCGTATGGGATTAGGGTTCAATTGATGAGAAATTGGGGTTGGACTAATCTTGAGATCCTTAGATCTAAATCACCGTTGCTATGTTATTACTGCGCATCCATATATCATGATGAGTGATAAACGCCTAAATGTATGTATTTTATACGTATTAATGTTGTATTATTTGTGTATATTTTAGTGAATTGATGCCTGTTTAAGTCTAAATTGGTTATTTCGGGGTTGCAGATCTTAAAAGCACTGAACGAAGCTCAAAAATACAAATTGGACGAATTCGACACCGAAAAACAACATTTTTGGGGTTCCGGCACTATAACAGGCACTGGAGCGGTAATGTAGTAGAGTCACTATTCATGCTGCAAGGCATTCGGCTGTGGCTTCACGGGGTTCATGCGCCCGCATGAGTGCCTGTGAGGTTTGCTGGAAATTCACAATTCTCAGTTACTTTAGCAAAAACACTATAGCGAAAACACTATAGCTGAGTATTGTAGCACCGACACCTTTTCTGGGCAAAATGGTAGTGAGCTTCATGGGCATCCATACGCCCGCATGGAGCCCGTATTGACCTGATGGGGTATATACTTGACTGAATTTCTAGGGCAAAGGGAGATGTTTTTTGGGAAAAGCTTTTTGGCGAGTTCTTGGAGCCGACTTCCACCAGTTCTTAGGAGGCAAGATCACATGTTTTGGAGAAGGGGAATCAAAGGGAGAAGCTTGGTTTGGCCAGATCTTCATCAATCTCCTTTGGGAGCTTGTAGATGATGAGGGAAGCCGCCCCAATCGCGGCATCCGTGGAAGCTTTCCACCTAACTTGGCTTGTCATCGCACTTCCATTGTTTGAGGGATTTTTCTTATGCCATTTGTAGTTGTTTTCATGGACCTATTGTCTGTATTTGTTTGCATGGACGAGTAGACCCCAAGGTCACCGGATGACGGTGAACCTTGGGGTAAACTTGTGTATTTGGATGATTTAATTAAGTATATTGCAATTGTTGTGTGTTTGTCATTCATTCTTGGTGTATTTGACGTGTTGCTTACATGAGAACTCTATAAACCAACTTCTAGGTTGTACTTGGTAGCGTGACCATCGCCCTTGTACTAGACACAGCAAGTTTAGAAGGGATTCATGTACAAATATGCCGTGACCATCGGGTATTTTGTATCCTTCCAACATTAGGGCTAGGCCAAGTTGTGTTCCTGCTCTAATTAGAGATTTCCCCCTTTGTTAATGCAATGATATTAGGATCTGATTGAAAGAAATTCCATATTAATATTTATACCGGATTTGGGGTCAATTGTTGTGACCATCAGGTTGATCTAATTTAGGAAATCTCTAGGTCCAACCCTTCAATTACATAACATTCTTAGCATCCTTTGCACTTTAGTAGCCCCTAGGGAATCCGCATCCACGACCATTTCATTCCGTTAATTTTATACCCTTGCCCTATTTTAGACTCCACTTGTAGTTTTTTTATTTGAATTAATAGTTTAAAGAACCCCTTAAAATCTTTCGGCTAGACAATACGCAAAGAGGAAGTAAGGGTAGTTCCTTGGGCCCAAGGAATATGATCCTCTCGTGCTCACACGAGAGATATTACTTGATGACTTCATGCGCTTGCGGACGAGTTCACATCAATGACCACTCAAGGGAATCCTAATCCCTATGCCTCTTTATCTCATCATTTCTCTTAGGATCTCTTGTGTGGCTTTATAATTCTCATACTTGCAATATGCTTACACTTTTGCACTTGTTAAAGTAGTTTACCATGCTTAAATTGTAAGGTTGGATAATAGGTGATGGAGGAGTAATAGGAGCTCCTTAGCCCCGTGGAATACGGTCCTTGTGCTCCTGCATAAGGTATTACTTGGCGATCCTGTACACTTGCGGGGAATCAATCAATTTGTTTGCAGCCATTGCTGGAGACTTAAAGAATTCTAGGAAACTCCTAGCTTATTGCTCTAGCCATTTTCTTATCTTTTATTTCTTATCCTTTACTTTTATTTATCTCTTTTTGAGCTTAATTTTCTTTATCTTTGTTAATTTTGTAAGGTACTATGCATGACACAAGCAAACCCATCAAACCTAGTTGTATCGGATAGTGAAATTGAAAGAACCTTGCATCAAAGACTAAGAGAATTGGGTGAAGACTCAAGTGAACGAAACATCAAAATTGAGGGTAGAGAATCTATAATCGTAGCCGAGGAAAGATGCACCTTATCCGAATTTGAAAGGCCACTATTCATGGGTGAAGAATTCAGTGTTCAAGCACCATCCATTGTAAGAAATAATTTTGAAATCAAAGCTAGCACAATCGGCATGATCCAGAATTCAGTGCAATTTAATGGTCTTGCAAATGAGGATGCTCATGGCCATCTTGCTTGCTTTCTCCAAATTAGTTCCACTTTCAAGATAAATGGAGTGATAGATGATGGGATCTGGTTATGACTATTCCCATTTAGTTTGAGAGATGGGGTATATCGGTGGCTCACATCCTTACCATCGGGATCGATCAAAACATGGAAAGATATTTTTGAAAAATTCATGGGAAGATACTTTCCTCTGAGCAAAGTGATAAGTGCTTGAGTAGACATATTTTTATATATGTCTTACATGCATTGAGCATCATTTTTACTGTGGTTTATGTCTCATATTGTGTATTTGGTGTTCTTTAATGCATATAGGTTGTGAATGCCTTGAAGAGTAAAAAGGAAGCAAAGATAGGCTATAAAGACACAATCTTGGGATTTCTTGTTCAATTCAAGGACCAAGACACGAGAGGAGTTCATAAACATGGAGATGTGTGCCGACTTCCAAGAAGATTCAAGTCAATTCACTGGTTGGAAGGGCAGAAAGGCAGACACATCTTCATGTTCCTTCTCTTTGTGAAGATTGCAAGATCTCTCAAAGATACGTCGATGAAGAAAAGTTTTATAGCCTACCACATGGACGTGTGCCCGGACGCGTTTTGTGAAAAATAATGCAGAAATTTTACTGTAGCAGTACTGTAGCACAGTTGTTGTTTACGCACCCGCGTTTAAATAGGCTGTTTGCCATATTTTGAAAGAGATTTTGGCGAGGGTTTTTGCGAGCACTTTGAAGGCAAGGCGGCTAGGGTTTTGGAGGAGGTCTTTGGCGATATTGGTGGGCGTCCATCACCAACTTTGATCGATCTTCTCTCCGTCATAGCAAAGAGGGAGCCTTCGGTGACCTAGCTTCGGAGAAGGATTCTTCAAGACGTTGGGCGACCCATCAAGGCCATCATCACGAATTTAAGAGGGTTTTACTTCATGGCTTTCATTGTTTTTTATTGTAATAATCATTGTTGTGTAACTTGCTCCATGCAGGGCTAAACCTTAGTAGGTATTTGGGCATGTGAACCGTAGGATTTATGTTTTTGTAATGATTTTCTTTATGTTTCTATTAATTCGAGTTGATTTGAGTTTTAACATTGTATTCCCATTGCTTGCTTGTTTAATTAATCCTTGAGGTTGATTGGATTTGCATGATTTGTTACTTTGGTGTGAGAGAGGTCTCCACTAGAGTTAGAACGTCAAGGTTAAAGAGGGTTGAGAGGGTGAGTCATGAGATAGTGGAGTGTCGCCTCTCCCTTCCAATTGAGTGTTTCCTATCTCCGTATTCACTAAACTCTATGCAACCATATTTGGTGTGAGGCGTGAGATTCAGAGATTTCTCCTCCGGGACCTTGTAGGGGGTTAGAGATCCTTCGCAGGGAATTAGGGTTGGATCTATCCTTAGGAATCGGTTTCACTCTTAGGTGTCCCTAGAGCGTATTGCGGTCATATGGGGTGTGAGGTGTTGAGACTGAGTGATTTCTCCGCCGGGACCTTGTAGGGGACTAGTACCGGTGGCTTGGAGGCAAGAACCGGTTGTTCTTGGATTACCTCAACTCATTAGACTCGGTTTAGAAGCATTTAGTGAATCGTGAGCTTCATGTTAGATCCTAGGGGGAGCATTGCCCGGATACCTCATCTTTATTGATTGAGATCTCCTTTACTCATTTTCTTGCTCGCTTGATTGCTTATTAATTCTCTTGCAATTAGTTCATTTCATCATATCCATTGATTTCGACTAGATAATTAAGAATTGGTTAATACTAATACTTCCGTTCCCTGTGGATTCGACTACCCACTCACCGGGGTAATTATTACTTCGACACCCGTGCACTTGCGGTACATGCACGCATATTCGGACGTGTCAAGTTTTTGGCGCCGTTGCCGGGGAACGGGATATTAGGAACGCTAGGACTTGGTTACTTTATTTATCCACATTTTCATTTTCTATTTCCACTTCACTTATCTTTTTCGCCGCTCTTTTCATTCTATCTTTCATTTCTTTTCCTATTTTTACTGGGTGAACAGTAATTTCTGTTTTCTTTTCCATTTCAGGATCATGTTGAACGAAGCATCAATTATGGAGACATTGAAGGATAGGATGGTATCCAATGAGAGAAAAATGGAACAATTAGTGGCAGGATTTTATTCGGGTAAGCAACATGATGAGGGGCTGAGTCTACGGATAGTTGAGCCACATATGATGAGTGAAGAGAGTGGAACGCAATATCAAGGTTCTGAATTGTCAATGCTGTTGGAATGCTTTGAAAAGTCTGCGTTTATATCCTTTAGGAATGAGGCTGAATTTTAATTGGAGGAAACTCCCTTGTCTTTTTCATTGGCATTCACAACAGAATTTGTTGGGTGTGAATCCGAGGAAGAAGTTGAAGAAGATGAAGCAAAAATTTGTATCGAGTCAATCTCATCAATTGAGGTGTGTGGGTTCAGTAATCAAGTGGAAGATGAAGACAGTTTAGATATCCTTGGGGTAAACAACCCAGAACGAGGGATCCTCAAGGAAGAATTAGAAGAAACTTCCGAGGGGTTTGAAGAAATTGATAGAAAACAAGCTAATCGGCTACGGCCTTCAGTGGAAGAACCTCCCGAGTTGGAGCTAAAATCATTACCGGAACATTTGGAGTACACTTTTCTAGCCGAAGGATCAAAATTGCCAGTGATCATAGCTTCAAGTCTGTCTTCGAAGCAAAAAGAGCAGCTGGTTGCTATACTAAAGTTGCACAAAACAGCCATAGCTTGGAAAATTTCAGATATCAAGGGAATCAACCTCCTTTTGCACTCACAAGATTTTGATGGAAGATAATTACAAAACTGTGATTTAACCTCAACAAAGATTGAACCCAAACATGAAAGAAGTGGTAAAAGCAGAGATGGTAAAGCTCCTTGACGCAGGAATTATTTACCCCATTTCGGATAGCGCGTGGGTGAGCCCGATGTCAAGGTCCCCTTGCTTATATCCCGCAAGTGCACGGGCTTGTCGAAGTAATAATCCCGGGTGAGCGGGGTCGAATCCACAGGGAGTAGGGAGTGAAAATACTTAATTTGATTCTTAGCTATGTGGAATATCAATAGTGATAAGTGTGAAATTGATTCAATTCTCAACAATAAAAACAACAAGTGAAAGAGCAAAAGTAAGAAGAGGGTAAGGCAATCGATAAAGAATGGGGTACTCGGATAATGCTTCACCTAGGATGATCGCTTCAAGTGCAAGAACTCTCTATTATGCTTCCTAATTAATGCAATGGTGAGTCGTGGAAATCCTTACATACATAGTCCCAAATCTAAGGTCAACTATGCCTAACTCTATACATGTCCCGGAGGAGAAATCGAACAATCTCAACACCTCGCACTCGAATAGAGTTGCAATGAGCTCTTGGGATTCCAAGTGATAGATCTCTTCCTAAATATAGACCTACCCCTTTGGTCTAGATGGAAGGTCCTTAGCCACAATTAAGCCCTAGATACTAAGATCCTCTCAACGCTTCACTCCATTGCACGCGCAACTAGGGCCCCGATGGAGGTTCATCCCTTAGACCATTCACTCCATTATGGCCGCAAAGAACTCGAGGAACGGAGGTAGAATCTATCACGTCGGGAGGGAAAAGGGGACGCTCCCTGCCTCTCGACTCACCCTCTCAACCCTCTCCAACCTAGCTTTTGTCTAGCGCTCGTGGTGTGTCACTCACTCACAAGGGTTACCAACAAGAACTCTCAACCCTAGTGTCACTCTAGGGGAAATGTTCATACAATCAAGCATTCAAGGTTGGAACTCACAATAAACATCAATTTATTGAAAGCATAATAAAGAAGTTCAATGAAATGAATACATCCTAGGGTTCGCAATCATCAAAGTACCCACTAGGGGTTTAGCTCTCCATGGAACTTAATACAATCAAAGAAATCGAATGTAAAAGCAATGAATCCATAAAGAAACCACCTCGATGGTCATGTCGATGGTCTTGTGGAGAGTCCTCTACTCGTCGTCCAAAGATTACTTCGTCCGGTATAGGATACGCCTCGATCGAAGCTCCCCTACCAACCTTCTTCCTAATGGAATAACGATGTCGGAGCCGTAGAACTTCTCCAAAACCTTGGCCAATACCCCTCGAAACACTAGCCGAAGTACTTTCACAAGTTGGGGAAAAGATGGAGAAAAGAATACCAAAATCGGGGCTGAATCGGCTTTAAATAGGGTTGGAATCGGGCAACTCCACGGCCGTGGATGATACAAGCGCCCGTGCGGAATTTCCACATGGGCGTGGATAATTTCCACATGCCCGTGTGGATTCTTTGTTTCTCTGATTTTTCGGGCGGCTATAACGGTGTTGCTACAGTAATTGCTTCAGTGCTCTACTACAGTCTTCGACCTGATTACCTTCCCAATTCAAAACTTTCATCGGGGTAACGCAAACGGGCACACATTCACGTCGTGAATCACTTGCTTCTTCAATGATGTACATGTTGGCGGGGCTCTTGTTCTTATATGCATAAGTCGGAATGCTCGAGCGTGACTGCCTTTGTGCCCCTCCAAATAGATGTGCTCACTCGAATGCGAGGAGGTTGGCACACACTCTAGCATCTCACACCTGACCTATGACTTTGTGTTTGAACCTTAACAAGATCTCCTCCAAAATAGGTGCATTATGATCCACATTGGCCCATTTCCTTCATACTCGTCCTCACAACCCTACCTGCGTAAAAGTAACATAAAAACACACATATCAATGTAGAAAACTGAGGAAAGTAATGCTCAACATAAGGAATGAACGCTTCGCATTCATATCGCACAAGCACTTATCACCCGACACAAGTGGTACCGAAAAAGGGTGGTATGACAGTAGTGAAAAATGAGCAAAATGAGTTAATTCCGACAAGAACGGTCACATGATGGCGTGTTTGCATTGATTATTAGAGGTTGAATGATGCTACAAGAAAGGATCATTTTCCATTGCCATTCATTGACCAAATGTTGTAACAATTATCAGGTCAAAAATTTTATTGTTTTCTAGATGGTATGTCAGGGTATTTTTAAATCCCAATCGCTCCCGAAGATCAAGAGAAAACAACTTTTACTTGCCCTTTTGGTACTTTCGCTTATAGAAGAATGCCCTTTGGACTCTGCAACGCACCAGCCACTTTCAAAAGATGTATGACGGCTATCTTTGATGACTTGTTAGAAGATATAATGGAAGTCTTCATGGATGACTTTTCGGTGTTTGGGGATTTTTTTGAGGCATGCTTGAAGAATCTTTAGAAAGTACTTACACGGTGTGAAGAGACAAATTTAGTTCTAAATTGGGAGAAGTGTCACATCATGGTCCAAGAGGGGATTGTCCTTGGTCATAAAATTTCTAGCCAAGGAATTGAGGTTGATCCGGCAAAAATCGAAACTATTGAGAAACTACCTCCTCCAACAAATGTCAAGGCAATTAGAAGTTTCTTGGGGCATGTAGGTTTCTATCGCCGATTCATTAAAGATTTTTCTAAGATTGCCCAACCAATGGCCAAGTTGTTAGAGAAAGACACCCCATTTGAGTTCAATCAAGAGTGCTTGCTTGCTTTTAACTTGTTAAAAGAAAAACTCATACAAGCACCTATCCTCATCTCACTGGATTGGAGTCTCCCCTTTGAACTTATGTGTGATGCTAGTGATCATACCATGGGGGCTATTTTAGGGAAAAGAAAAGATAAATATTTCCAACCAATTTATTATGCAAGCAAGAGCTTGACAAGCGCCCAAGAGAACTACACTACTACTAAAAAGGAACTGTTGGCTGTGGTGTATGCATTTGACAAATTCAGATCATACCTCATTCTTTCACAAGTGGTTGTTTTCACGGACCATTCAGCGTTGTGTTATTTAATGAACAAGACCGATGCAAAACCAAGGCTAATTTGTTGGGTATTGTCATTGCAGGAATTTGATGTTGAAATTAGGGGCAAGAAAGGGGCTGAAAATGTAGCTGCAGATCATCTCTCTCGCCTTGAAGGTTTAGAAGAAGAAAGGTCATGGGAAACTGAAATTAATGACGCATTTCCTGAGGAGCATTTGTATAATCTGCAAGAAATTTCAGAAATTGAAACTCCATGGTTCGGCGACTTCGCCAATTATCTTTCAGGGAAAGTCCTTCCTAGGGGACTGTCTTTTCAACAAAAGAAGAAGTTCTTTTCTGATTTAAAGCACTTTACTTGGGAGGATCCATACCTTTTCAGAATTTGTGCAGATCACATAGTGCGAAGATGTGTTTCGCGGGTTGAAGGTTGGAATATTCTAGCCCATTGTCATTCGGGGCTGGTTGGAGGCCATTATTCCTCAGGAAGGATAGCTGAAAAGGTTTTAGCAACAGGTTTTTATTGGCCAACTTTATTCCAAGACGCAAGACAATTTGTGCAAAGTTGCGATAGTTGTCAACGAGCAGGAAATTTGTCTAGACGGATTGAGATGCCGCAAAATCCAATGTAGTTTTGTGATGTTTTTGATGTGTGGGGCATTGACTTTATGGGGCCATTACCTAGCTCCAATGGGAATCATTATATATTGGTCGCCGTGGACTATGTGTCTAAGTGGGTGGAAGCTCAAGCTCTCCTCACAAATGATGCTAGAACAGTAATCAAATTCCTCAAGAGATTATTCACTCGTTTCGGAACCCCTAGAATCATCATAAGTGATCGGGGAACTCATTTTTGCAATGCCCAATTTGATAAAATTCTGAAAAGATACGGTGTGAACCATCGTCTTGCCACACCGTATCATCCACAAACAAGTGGGCAAGTGGTGGTAACCAATTGGGAATTGAAGAGAATTCTATCAAAGTCAGTGGAGCATAATCGGAAGGATTGGTCGGAAAGATTGGATGATACATTATGGGCATATCGGACAGCATATAAAACTCCGATAGGAACCACGCCATATAACCTTGTTTATGGAAAAGCGTGTCATTTACAAGTAGAGCTTGAACACAAAGCATATTGGATAATTAAAGCAATGAATTTCAGTCTTGCACGGGCCAGTGACCAAAGAAAGTTGCAGTTGAATGAATTCGATGAGTGGAGACTAAGAGCCTATGAAAATGCATCAATGTACAAAGAAAGAATTCGTTCATGGCATGACAAACATATTAGACTGCACAAGGATTTCAAAGTAGGCGATCGAGTGTTACTCTTCAATTCCCGGTTGAAGTTGTTTCCGGGAAAACTGAAATCAAGATGGTCAGGTCCATATGAGATTACTCAAGTATCTCCACATGGTGCAATTGAGATCATTCACCCGGAGAAAGGAACATTCAAGGTAAATGGACATAGATTGAAGCCTTACTTCGAAGGGGATGTGGAGGTTGCTAGGAAAGAGGTTTTTCATCTTTATGAGCCACCATGAGGTAAAAACAGGTACGTCAAGCTAAGTGACGTTAAACAAGCGCTTCTTGGGAGGCAACCCAAGCTTTTAATTAGTTTTTAAACTCAAAATTTAAATTTTGCAGAAATAAATTCATGAGTGTGTATCTTGATTAATTTTGTTGACCGCTGGTGTTTTCGTGGAATTTTTTTTCGGTGATTTGAATTGTTGTTTATGTGAATAACATGATTTAGGGTGAATTTGATGTTTAATGTTGAAAAAAATTGGTATTAATTTGGAGTTTCGGGCACTCTATGGACTGTATGCAGAAATTTTGCAGTCCACATGGCCGCGTGTAATTTTCACGCGGTCGTGTACAGTACCCACGCGGGGGTGTGGAAAATCCACACCCCCATGTGCCTATAAAAATATGAAGGGGCACTATTCATCATCTTCTATTTTCAAAGAACCCTTTCATCTTCCACCTTCCACTCCTAGAAAACTCAATTTTTAATCTCTAAAACCAATTGTTTTCAACTCTTTGGATGATTAGAGGTAATTTGCCGGAGTTTACACTAAGTTTTCTTCTCCGATTAGCTCCGGTAAGCCTTCACTCTCTTTTCCCCTTTTCCATGTTTTTCAAGGTCATTTTCATGGAGTTTTCTTAGTATTTTGATGATAGTTCTCATAGGGAATCATGCTAGACACTTGTTCAATACATGAGAATGATTTTTGTGAAGTATAGGAGCCCAACTCCGGCGAAAACTCCGGAGTCCGGCGCCCATACGGTCCAGCGGCTTGCCCACGCGACCGTAGGGCTGAACGCAGCGCAGCCACAAGGCCACGCCGCGCGTGAGCCCACGGCAGGGCCGCGCACCCGACAGCGCGTGCGTGGGCTGGGCGCGAATCGCGCGTCTAGGCTAGCGGTGCCCTGGTCAACCACGCGGGGCACAGCCTGCGCAGCACGTGGTTGCGCAGGCAGCTTCGCGCCCACGTGGCATGCCCTAGCGGGCGCGCTGTCGGCCGAGCCAAGCACGCGCCCGCGCTGGCGCCCGCGCGGGCGCGTTGCTGCAGTGCGCAGCTCGCGAGCCAGCGTGGCATGCCCGCGCGTGCGCGGCGCTCGGCCGAGCTACACGCGCCACGCGGGCGCGTGGCTTTCCCACACGCTCGCGTGGGCTGGAAAAAAAGGCTAGTTGGCCTTATTTTTCCCCTGGCTCGCTGTTCTTGCGCATGTCGTGCCCAGTTTTACTGTATTCATGCCGAACTGATGTTTTTAAGTGCTTTCTTCGCAGATTATGGCACCACGGACCAAGAGGTTAGCTCAGAAACGTTCTCGCCATGATAGGGAGCCGATCCCACCACCGGTAATCGAATTTCCTGACCCCGTTCATCAGCAGCGGTTTGAGCGTCTCCAAAGAATCGAAGATTGGACAATCGCGTTTTATCGACTGGGATGCACTAGAGGACATTGGTCTTGCTGAGAAGATCAGAGCACTTGTTAGTGTTGGAGGTTGGGACCTTTTATTCTCCATTCAGGAGCCCGTCAGGCGAGATATTACCTTGGAAGTTCTTGCCTCATTTTCTTTTGACCGTGACTCAGTTGATATCAGTTTTGACGTTCCCAACGCCCTTTGTTTCCGCATTTTCGGTCAGCCGCATAGGATGTCTTTGACCCAGTTCTCGATAAATCTCAGTTTATACGATCATACCTATGCTGATACTATCGAGTACACTGAGCTCCTCACCGATTATCCTTCTAATCTCACTCCGAGCCAGGTCTTCCATGATCTATGTGGTGGTCGTCAGTATTCCGCAGGTCAGTCTAAGGCCTCATTGCTTACTCGACCGGCCCACAGGTACATCCATCCTATTCTTAGCAGGTCCGTGACAGGTCGGGGGGATGGTACTGGTTCACTTCGCATGACAGATCTGTTGTACATCTACTCCATGATCCATGGAGCCCCTCTCCACTTAGGATATGTGGTTGCCGACTACTTTCGTCATCAGAGTGAGTACTTGCGATTGGGAGCATTGTTTGCAGGACCCTATATCACTCGTCTTATGTTCAAGATGGGTCTTATCCGTTCGGTCAGAGGAGAGGAGAGAGTCAGTACTCCGACACCATTGGGTTTGGCCACTCTCCGTTTGATGGGCATTGTGCGACGTACAAGCTCGGGCGGATATGCACTAGTAGAGTCGTCATCTTGGGACGATGAGGAGCCTGCTGAGGCTACAAAGGCACCACCTGCAACCGAGCCCATAGTCACCGAGGCAGCCACGGCAGCATCAGCCGATCTTGAGTCATTTTCTCCTCGAGTTCAAGAGCGTCTGGCTCAACTCGAGGCTGCCGTTGCTACCATTCTTGAGAACCAGGCACGGATTCTGGAACGTCTTGATCGTATTCAGTAGACTCTTGACGAGGAGGTCTCCTCCGCTTCTGTGCCAGCACCAGCTCCAGCTACTGACGCTTGAGGCGTCACACTCATGAGACTGTTCTTTTAGTTTCTTGCTTTTAGTTGCTTTGTTAGTAGTATTTAGACTTTTGTACTCAGAAAGGCTTCATCTTCTGAGAGTTATCTTCTTGTCTTCTTTTATGCGAGTATATGCTCTAATATGTTATTTGTCTGAACTCGTATTTTCTTTTACATTTTTTTGAGATTCACTGAACCCCTTATATTCCGTGCAGATGGCCTTGAGAGTGAGGTGGATGGTGTTTTAGTCATAGACATGATCATGTGATGTTGTCACATGGTCGTGTGAGCTTCACAACCCATACAACAAGCCCATGAGTTAGACTTCACCAAATGATTAATGAGGAGTTCAGGGGAGTATTGTTTTAATTGCATTCCCACACACATTATGCTTCCATTGTTATTATTTTTATTGTGCTTGCATGCGTACATTGAGGACAATGTACTTCTTAAGTGTGGGGGAGTGTTCACCTTGTACATGACTTTTACTTGTGTTTTCATGAGCATGCTCTTGTTGCCAAGGAAGGTTCACCTTAGGGTTAAGAGTTTAATTCTTAGTTTTTGGAGGTTATAAACATGGAATTTATCTTGCTCTAGTTTTCATCCAATTTTATTGAATATTTTTGTCCGATTCCTCTTTCTGCACTTTTCTCGCTCATTAGACCTATGAAGACTCTAGTTCATTATGTTTGGGACTTTAGTGTGCTAGTTTCTATTAAAAAGAAAAAAAAAATGGAAATTGTTTGTTGTTTGTACATAGGGTATGGAAAGAGCTACCACCCATGATGTATGTAGCTACTCTCACAAGTCGGATACTTGTTATGCCCTAATGAGAGAAAGAGCTATCTCATGGGATGTGTGAAAGCTACCATCCTCGGTAGAAAGAGCTACCACCTCGAAAGTGTGAAAGCCACTCGGGAGGCATCTTGGGAAAGGGCTACCTTAGAGGTTGTGTGAAGCTACTACCTATTCTTTCTGTTTATAAATAAGTCCCATGTTAATAAGAACTTGGTAGTGGACATAGTGTTGACATGAGTTGAGTTTTACACACACACACGCATTCGGATTTTATCACATTCAATTTTTATTGGATTGTTTGCTAGAGCATTGATTGTTTTGTCTAGTGTTTGATTCTCTCCATGACTGTAGAATTTTATTCTTGTACTCATTTGGTGAACCTAAGGCCAAGCACTTCTCTTTTCTTTCCATAGGTATAATGTTTAATTTTGCTTGAGGACAAGCAAAGACTTAAGTGTGGGGGAGTTTGATAAGTGCTTGAGTAGACATATTTTTATATATGTTTTACATGCATTGAGCATCATTTTTACTGTGGTTTATGTCTCATATTGTGTATTTGATGCTCTTTTATGCATATAGGTTGTGAATGCCTTGAAGAGTAAAAAGGAAGCAAAGATAGGCTATAAAGACACAATGTTCGGAGTTCTTGTTCAATTCAAGGACCAAGACACGAGAGGAGTTCATAAACGTGGAGATGTGTGCCGACTTCCAAGAAGATTCAAGGCAGCCACATCTTCATGTTCCTTCTCTTTGTGAAGATTGCAAGACCTCTCAAAGATACGTCGATGAAGAAAAGTTTTATAGCCTACCACATGGACGTGTGCCCGGACATGTGGCCTCAAGAGAAGAGTATTTGGATCGCGTTTTGCGAAAAGTACTGTAGCAATTTTCCTGTAGTAGCACAGTTACTTTTTACGCACCCGCGTGGAAATTTCTGCAGCCCATGCAGCCGCATGGAAAATCCACACGGGCGCGTGAGGGCATGTGACAGCCGTGATTTTGGGCTTTAAATAGGCCGTTTGCCCTATTTTGGAAGAGATTTTTGCGAGGGTTTTTGCGAGCTCTTTGAAGGCAAGGCGGCTAGGGTTTTGGAGGAGGTCTTTGGCGATATTGGTGGGCGTCCATTACCAACTTTGATCGATCTTCTCTCCGTCATAGTAAAGAGGGAGCCTTCGGCGACCAAGCTTCGAAGAAGGATTCTTCAAGACGTTGGGCGACCCATCAAGGCCATCATCACGAATTTAAGGATCTTTTACTTCATGGCTTTCATTACTTTTCATTGTAATAATCATTGTTTTGTAACTTGCTCCATGGAGGGCTAAACCTTAGTAGGTATTTGGGCATGTGAACCCTAGGATTTATGTTTTTGTAATGATTTGCTTTATGTTTCTATTAATTCGAGTTGATTTGAGTTTTAACCTTGTATTCCCATTGCTTGCTTGTTTAATTAATCCTTGAGGTTGATTGGATTTGCATGATTTGTTACTTTGATGTGAGAGAGGTCTCCATTAGAGTTAGAACGTCAAGGTTAAAGAGGGTTGAGAGGGTGAGTCATGAGATAGTCGAGTGTCCCCTCTCTCTTCCGATTGAGTGTTTCCTATCTCCGTATTCCCTAAACTCTATGCAACCATATTTGGTGTGAGGCGTGAGATTGAGAGATTTCTCCGCAGGGACATTGTAGGGGGTTAGAGATCCTTCGCCAGGAATTAGGGTTGGATCTATCCTTAGGAATCGGTTTCACTCTTAGGTGTCCCTTGAGCGTATTGCGGTCATATGGGGTGTGAGGTGTTGAGACTGAGTGATTTCTCCACCGGGACCTTGTAGGGGACTAGTACCGGTGGCTTGGAGGCAAGAACCGGTTGTTCTTGGATTACCTCGACTCATTAGACTCGGTTTAGAAGCATTTAGTGAATCGTGAGCTTCATGTTAGATCCTAGGGGGAGCATTGCCCGGATACCTCATCATTATTGATTGAGATCTCCTTTACTCATTTTCTTGCTCGCTTGCTTGCTTATTAATTCTCTTGCAATTAGTTCATTTCATCATATCCATTGATTTCGACTAGATAATTAAGAATTGGTTAATACTAATACTTCCATTCCCTGTGGATTCGACTATCCACTCACCGGGGTAATTATTACTTCGACACCCGTGCACTTGCGGTACATACACGCATATTCGGATGTGTCACAAAGCGGCTAAGCTAAGGCAAGAAATTTCGGCGTTTAAACAAGGAGAGTCTGAGACATTATTTGAAGCTTATGAAAGATTCAAAGATCTCCTTAGAAGATGCCCCCATCATGGTTTTGCTTCTTGGATGCAGGTGCAGATCATCTATAATGGGTTAAACTATGCAACTCATCAATTAATTGATGCTGCAGTTCGTAGATCCCTTAGCAACAAGTACCCCGACAAAGTTGAGCAACACTTTGAATCTATGCCAAGCAATGAGTCTCATTGGGCCTCAAAAGGAACACCACAGAAATGAGCTAGGATTTATAAAGTTAGTTCTAATGATGCTCTTGCCGCAAAAGTTGACTTGTTGTCTTATAATCTAGACATGCTCATGGGTAGCAATTCAAAGTCAAAATCAGTGATGAGTTGCAGCACTTGTGGTGGTGGGCATGAGTTACCCAATGTCCTATTGCTAGCTCCTCCGTTGCACCAATTCAGAATGTTAACCATATTGGAGGACAAAGCCCACAAGGGAATCCATACAGCTCAACGTATAATCCAGGGTGGAAATACCACCCAAACTTCTCATGGAATCAATTGCAATAACAAAAGCTGCACCTTCTCAAGATACCCAAGTACAACAACCAATACTAGAAAAGAGATTAACTACTGAAGATGTGCTTACCAAGTTCATGATTAACACTGAATCAAGGTTTAATAACATAACCAGCAATATGGATACTCAGTTTAGCAAAGTAAATGCTCAGCTTGCTCAGCATGCCTGATAGTTCAGCGAGATAGGCTCCATCTTGAGAAATCTTCAAGCTTTTGTGCAATCACTTGAGCATCAGATGGGGCAACTTGCTAAAGAAAATTCTAAGAAACCTTCAGGCAGTCTTCCTAGCAACACCGAAGAGAATTCAAGGGAGCACTTGAAGGCAATTGCCCTTAGAAATGGAAGATAAGTTGAAATAATGGTCGAACTGGAGCCAAGTGTCATGGAAACTTGGGTAGCCGAAGTGGAAGACCCCAATTTAGTTGAAAACGTTATTGAGAAAGCAAGCAAGGAGAAAACAAGGAAATTCAACCAAAGGGATCATCAAGGCCATCTGAGTACAAACCTGCAATCCCCTATCCGACCAGATTGAAGCAAGATAAGGAAGATGTTCAATTAAGAAAATTCATCAACATCTTCAAAAAACTCCACATAAACATCCCGATAGTGGAAGTGATAAGTGCTTGTGCGATATGAATGCGAAGCGTTCTTTCCTTATGTTGAGCATTACTTTTCTCGGGTTTTTACACTAATATGTTTGTTTTTATGTTACTTTTATACAAGTAGGGTTGTGAAACCAATTATGATGGAAATAAGCCAATGTGGATCACAATGCATCGATTTTGGAGGAAATCTTGCTAAAGTTCAAACGCGAAGATATAAGTCGGGTGCGAGATGCTAGAGTGTGTGCCAACCACCCCGTATTTGAGTTTGCACAACCATTTGGATGGGCACAAGGGCAGGCACACTCAAGCACTCTGACTTATGCATATAGAACAAGATTTCCATCAACTTATCCTTCATTTAAGAAGCAAAGCGATCCACGGCATAAACGTGTGGCCGTTTATGTTACCACGATAAAAAGTGGATTCGGTAGTATTTTTTGGCAGAGTACTGCAGCAGGTTAATGTAGCAAATTACTGTAGCAAACAGGGCTTGTGGAAATTCCGACGCCCGTGCGGAAATTACCCACAGGGGCGTGTGGATTCCCGATTCCAGCCCTATTTAAAGTCGATTCAGCCCCGATTTCAGCATTCTTTTCTCCATCTTTTCCCCAATTTGAGACAGGGTTTCGGCTAGGGTTTTGAGAGGTATTGGTTATGGTTTTGGAGAAGTTCTATGGCCTCGACATCATCCTTCCTTTGGAAGAAGGTTGGTAGGGGAGCTTCCGTCAAGGCATATCCTATACCGGACAAGGGAATCCTTGGACGACGAGTAGAGGACTTTCGAGGGGGTTTCTCTATGGATTCATTACTTTCAAGGCATATCGAGGGGGTTTCTCTATGGATTCATTACTTTTACATTCTATTTCTTTGATTGTACTTAGCTCCATGGAGCTCTAAACCCCTAGTGGGTAATTGGGTATTTGTGAACCCTAGGATGTATTTGTTTCATTGAATCTCTTTATTATGCTTTCAATTAATTAATGTTTGTTGTGAGTTCCAACCTTGAAAAATACTTGATTGTATGAACATTTCCCCTAGAGTGACAATAGGGTTGAGAGTTCTTGTTGGTAAGGTTGTGAGTGAGTGGCACACCACGAGCGTTAGACAAAAGCTAGGTTGAGAGGGTTGAGAGGGTGAGTCGAGAGGTACAGGAGCATCCCCTTTCCCCTCCGACGTGATAGATTATACCTCCGTTCCTCGAGTTCTTTGCGGCCATAATAGAGTGAATGGTCTAAGGGATGGCTCTCCGCTGGGGCTTAGTTGCGCGTGCAATGGAGTGAAGCATTGAGGTGATCTTAGTATCTAAGGCTTAATCGTGGTTAGGGACCTTCCACCTGGACCAAAGGGTTAGGTCTCTAATTAGGAAGAGATTTATCACTTGGAATCC
The DNA here is from genome assembly GCF_009730915.1 of Dioscorea cayenensis subsp. rotundata. Lineage (NCBI taxonomy): Eukaryota > Viridiplantae > Streptophyta > Magnoliopsida > Dioscoreales > Dioscoreaceae > Dioscorea > Dioscorea cayenensis. Next base: position 8,109,390 of record NC_052471.1, on the reverse strand, counting down.
CTAGAGCTCATTGCAACTCTATTCTAGTGCGAGGTTGAGAGGTTATCTAATCTCTCTCCTCCGAGACATGTATAGAGTTAGGCATAGTTGACTTTAGATTTAGGACTATGTATTTAAGGTTTTTCACGACTCACCATTGCATTGATTAGGAAGCATAATAGAGGGTTCTTGCACTTGAACGATTGTCCTAGACTGAGCATTATCTGAGTACCCCATCTTTATCGATTGCCTTACCTCCTCCTTTACTCGTGGTCTCTTACTTGTTGTTTTTACTTTTTAGAATTGAATCATTGTCACACTTATCACTACTGATCTTTCACATAGCTAAGAAGCGGATTAAGTGTTTTTATTCCCTACTCCCTATGGATTCGATATCCGCTCATCCGGGATTATTACTTTGACAAACCCATGCACATGCGGGATATACGCAAGGAAACCTTATCAAGTTTTTGGCGCCGTTGTCGGGGAATAGGCAGTTAGAGATACTTTGCACTTTGTTTTCTTAGCTATTTCACCATACATTCTATTTCATATCTTCTTATTCTATCATTGTTCTGATTTCTTTTTCTTTCTTTTTTGGATGCAGCTCTAGGTTTTGACCAGAGGGAATCCCTCAATATTGATTAAACGATATCCTGAGCTTGAAAGTACACTTAGAAGAAAAGGGAAAGAGTCTGTGCAAGAACAGTCTAAGTTAGCTGATTTGGAAGTGGAAAAATCTGAAAACATGGCAGAACATAATGAGCAACATCGAACATTATCCGATTATACCAGACCTTCAGTGTTGGGGACACAGTCGAGTATTGTGCGTCCCCCGATTACAGCTCAGAACTTCGAACTGAAGCCTGCATTCATCCACATGTTGCAGCAATCTGCACAATTCAATGGTTTGGCCGATGAAGATCCAAACAGTCATATAGAGAGCTTTCTTGAGGTGTGTGATATGCTGAAGATAAACAAGGTGACAGATGATGCAATCAAGTTGTGAGCCTTCCCATTTTCCATAAAGAGGAGAGCGAAGCTGTGGCTACAGTCATTACCTAGAGCGTCAATTACCACATCGGAGGAGATAGTAGAAGCTTTTCTGGTCCGTTATTTCCCTCCCGGAAAATTAGCAAAGCTTAGGAACGAGATCTCATCCTTTGTTCAGTTGGAATTGGAGTCTCTATTCGAGACATGGGAAAGGTTCAAGGAGCTCCTGGGAAAGTGCCCGCAACACGGATTCCCGGAGTGGATGATTGTTCAGACCTTTTATAATGGTTTGAATCCGAGTACAAGTCAACTCTTGGATGTGGCAGCAGGAGGTACCTTAGGTAGCAAGACCCCCGATGAGGCCCGTCAGTTAATTGAAGATATGAGGTTAAACAGCTACCAGTGGAATGCTAGGGAGAAGAAAAAAGTGGCCGGTCTCCATGAAATAGATGCGGTAACTTCATTGACGGCTCAAGTGGAAAATTTGAGTAAGAAGTTAGATCTTCTAACTTCAAATATAGTGGTGGCCGTGACTAATTTCACCTGGTGTGGTGGAGGACATGCTCCTTCCGATTGCCCGATCTCTATCGGTGATGTTTCTTCGGTGGAGAACGTTGATTTTGTAGGTAATGGCATAAGACCTCAAGGAGACCCATATAGCAATACCTACAATCCGGGTTGGAAGAATCATCCCAATTTCTCATGGAGTAATCAGGGTCCACAAAAGGCCATGAGGCCACCGGGTTTCCAACAACAACAACAAGCCCCTCAGGTGGAAAATAGAGTCTCATGTTTGGAAACCCGAATGAATGACTTAGAGAAGCACTTGACTAGATTTGTGCAATCTGTAAATACAAGGTTTGAATCAGTTGAGGCTACACTTTGCAACCACACCGCCTCTTTGCATAACCTTGAAAATCAGGTGGGGCAAATTGCAAAGTCTATCTCTGAAAGGCCACATGGAAGCTTGCCGAGCAATACAGAGACCAACCCTAGAGAGCACGTGAAGGCGATCACTTTGAGAAATGGTCGTGAGGTTGAAGGTAGGCTTCCGAGTGAGAAGCCAAAAGAACACGTACTTGAGGTTATAGAGGTAGAAGAGGGAACAAGCAAAGAGAAAGAGGTGCCACCCCCACCTTTCAAGGCAAGAATCCCTTATCCCTCTAGATTTAAAAATGACCGAGGGGATGAACAGTACAAGAAGTTCCTGAGTTTATTCAAGCAACTCCACATCAATATTACTTTTATTGAGGCATTGGCCCAAATGCCTAAGTATGCGAAGTTCTTGAAAGACTTATTGACTAATAAGAGGAAGTTGGAGGAAAGTGCTTCAGTGATTTTAGATGCTCCATGCTCGGCGGTATTGCAAAAGAACATGCCGAACAAGAAGAAAGACCGGGGAAACTTTATCATTCCGTGTAATATTGGCAATCTAGGTGAGGAAATGCAATTGGCGGACTCAGGGGCTAGTATCAACGTTATACCATACACCTTCTTTCAAAAGCTAGGCTTGGGCGAGCCTAGGCCTACTCGGATGAGTTTGCAACTAGCGGACCGAACAGTGCGACATCCGAGAGGCATCATTGAAGACATGCTTATCAAGGTGGATAAGTGCATTTTTCTGGTTGACTTTGTAGTGCTAGACATTGATGAGGATGCGGATGTACCTTTGATACTTAGGAGACCGTTCTTGCGGACTTCCAAGGCATTGATTGACATGGATGGCAGAGAGCTAACTTTAAAAGTTGGAGATGACAAGCTCACATACTGCCTTGCTGAAGCCATGCGGCATTCTCTTGATTTCGATGATACTTTATACTTTCTAGACACTACTGATGGGATTATTGATGAATACATGCAGGAAATGTTCAATCCGGACCTATACGAGGGTTTGTTCGACCAAGAGGAGGATTATGAAGAAGTAATGATGCTTGGTTCGATGGAAGAAGTACCATCTACCCTGGGGATCTTGAAGAAGGTGCTCTGGAAAATGAAGAGGGCTGGGAGATGCCACCGGAAATACTCCAAGGCTATTGGGACGTCCGTAAAATAAAGGAGTTGGATGAACCATCGCTAGGTGGTCCGAAGCCCGATAATTCACCCTCCATCCTCAAGAGACTTTGCACATCATGCTTTCAAGTCATGGGTAAGAGGGCAACCATCATCTATGAACCCCCGTGAGGTAAGACAAGTTACATCAAGCTTAGTAATGTTAAACAAACGCTTCTTGGGAGGCAACCCAAGTGTTTACTGTTTTCTAATCTTCTAGTTTAGTTTGTTTGCATGAATAATTTGTTAAGTGTTGGTGTCTTGATTTTTAGATGCTTGTGCTGAGATTTTCTTGTGTGCTTTGAGTATTCATCAGGTGTTTTCACATGGAATTGGTGAAGTTATGTCGTTTGAGCTTTATTTCATGTTTTTCGCTGGTAAAACTTGCATACTAGGGCAGGCTCTGAGTGTGTAAACATGTTCAGAAACTTTCTGCAGAGCCCGTAGGTTTTTCTAAGGCATCCAATGAAAACACACGGGTGTATAGAATTTCCGCACGCCCATGTATTTGTATTGCGAGCTCATCTAGAGAAGGCACAAGGGCATGTGGCTGCCCCTGTGAATGACCATGCGAATATCGCACGCCCGTGGGTAATTTCCGCGCGGCCGTGTGATTTCCTGCAGAGTTTATCAAATAATCCCGAGAGTGCACATGGGCGTGAATTCACTCTTGTCGGCGACCTTATGAAAACCGCATGGGCGTGGGTAATTTCTGCACGCCCGTGCGAATCTCTGCAGACGAGTTTTCTCCATCCCGAGAAGACACAGGGGCGCGTGCTTGCCCCTGTGAGTTGAGCCTGTAAAGTTCCACGCCCGTGCCGAATTCCCGCACGAGCGCGTGAAACACTTAAAGATTTTCTCTTGGATGCAGAGAAACCACAGGGGCGTGGGGCTGCCCCTGTTTGTCGGGCGCACGAGCGTGCGTAATTTTCGCCCGACCTTGGAGGTGCGTTCAGAGACAGTGCGAGTTTCTCCCGAGAGCGCACAGGAGCATGCATCTGCCCATGTGGAGCTCTCTTGATGAGGCGGACAGGCGTGCGTAATTTCCACATGACCGTGCAATTGCGCAGAATTCCAAGAGGCGCGAGTCTTCCTATAAAAAATCCTTGCATGCTCTCTTCCTTTTCATCTTCAACTGCCTGAAAACCGTTTCTGATCATATTACCGACCTCTTATTATTATTTTGGAGGATTTTTCTTCTCATATCGTGCCGATTTTCAGAGTTTTCGCATTTATTTCATCGGTAACCTTTTTATCCTCTTTTCTTCGCCAACTCTTGTTTTTCACAGATTAAATATTTGTAAGTGCGAATTTTCATTTTTACAATGCATGGTGCATGTTTAGAAAGCGTCTAAACGTGTTTTTAAGTTAAATTCTTGAGAATTGTTTTGCACCCGTGAGGGTTTTTTCACGCCCTTCAGATCCACACGGGATTGGGAAATTTCTATAAGCCCTTGTGGAATTCTGCAGTATACTACTTTTGAGCTTCTTTGATCATTTTCCTCTTTTTGTACTACAGGTATGACACCTCGAGTGAAGAATAATGAAGTAAAGCGTCTCAGAGTCATCCCACCCGAGCCAATACACATGGAATTCTCAAATCCCGAGCATCAAGCTCGATTTGAGAGACTTTCAGCACTTGGTTTTGGTCAGACTTGTTTTGTGGATTTGCAAGCATTGAGAGATATTCGGCGGTGTCACGAGCTAGCTGATGAGATCGATAATATGTTAGCAGTAGGAAGCTGGAGGAGGTTGCTGACGATTTGTAAGCCGGCTTACCGCGCATTGAAGCTCGAGGTTTTAGCGTCTTTTGAGTTCAGGTATGGGAGAATTGACACTATGGATGCTATACAATTTTGAGCATTCGGACATCCATTTTCCATGAGTGTCACTGAGTTTTCGATTTGGATGGGCCTGTACGACGTCGCATATAACAGTACAGAGGAGTATGGACGTTTACCTGTGGATTTTCCAGTATCAGTGACTCCAGACTATGTGTATAGGGTCCTATGTGGACATGGGCAGATTGAACTGGGAATGTCAAAGGCCACCAGCCTATCCCGGTTGAGCTACAGGTATTTGCACACGGTCTTCAGCAGGTCTGTGTCAGGTCGAGGCGATAACACAGCTGCTCTGACCAGGGAGGACTTATTCTTTTTATACTCCATGGCCCGCAATGTGCTGATTCATTTCTGGTGAATAGTGGCGGATGTTCCGAGGTACCACAGCCAGTCTGCGAGAGTGGGAATATTATTTGCTGTCCCTTACATTACCAGACTCATCTTGGGGATGGGTTTGGTAGATGCTTTACGTGGTGTTGAGAGGATAGTTGTGCCTACACCTCTTGCGTTTGATATGATCAGGATGATTGGGTTGGTACGTAGATGTGGGCCAGGGGTCTATATTATTGCTTCGACTTATCCCGAGACTCAGCCGGGAGCGGAGGTATACAGTGGAGGATTCCAGACTGGTTCCCAGATCCCGTGCAACACAGGGGCCTCGAGCTTATGATCGTATTGAGAGGCTTGAGAGCGATGTGAGAGAGATTCAGATCGAGGTAGCGGAGCTACGGGCGATACAGTCAACTCAGTGTACAGATCTTCTGGCCCGTTTTAACATCCTACAAGATCTATTGAGATCCAGACCCTCAGCATCTCCTACACCCCCATCTCCTATACCAGCACCGGTGGATCCACCTTATGTTTCCCCACCACCAGCAGTAGCAGAGGAGCCGACAGAGCGTGGCATCGACATTTGACTTTATTTTTCTACATTTTCTTTATTTTGCATTTTATTTTAGACTTGTTTACTCAGAAAGGATTATCCTTCTGAGTTTATTTTCATTTTGCATCTCGAGTTGTATTCATTGTCTATCTTTTATATATACTCGAGTTATTTTGTTTTTATTGAGCTTCACTTAACCCACTCGTATATGCGTGCAGATGGTCTTGTCACTTGCGGAATTGAGACTTTGTCATGGGCACGGCCAAAGTTCTTTGGCACTGGACCGTGTGAGCTTCACAACCTATTAGAACACTACTCCCAACGATTTAGCTTCATCAAACGCAACACTAGGTGTCAGGGGAGTATTGTTTTGATTGCTTCTCTGACATATATTCTTCATTGATATACATTATAAGTGAGCTTGCATATGTACATTGGGAACAATGCACAACTTAAGTGTGGGGGGGAGTTTTCATAGTGCACACATCCTTTTTATTGTTCTTGATTGATATACATGCTCACATAGCTAATGGCTGTTCACCTTAGTTGCAATGATTGTATTCTTGAGTTTAGGAGAATTTTTAACATTGAATATCTTCATGCTCTAGTTTTATTTGAATTTTTAGGAATTTTTGCCCAAATTACACTCAGTGCACTAGTCACTCTTTAAACTCTATTGGAAACTCATGTTCGATGTTAAAGGGACTAGTTATAGTTGTTTCTTGTGTTAAATTATGGAAAAAAAATTAATGATGAAAAGAAGGAACAAAATACTTATCTTGTTTGTTTTGCATTTTGGGTATAAAGAGCTACCACCTATGTAGTATGAAGCTACTCTCATAAGTCAAATACTAGTTATGCCCTAATGAGAGAAAGAGCTATCTCATAGGATGAGTGAAAGCTACCACTCTGGTAGAAAGAGCTTCCACCTCGAAAGTGTGAAAGCCACCTTAGAGGCCGTTTGGGAAAGGGCTACCTTAGAGAATGTGTGAAGCTACTACCATCTTCAAATTTTTGTTACTTTCTTGCTGTAGATAAATAAGTCCCTTATACTTAGAGCTTTGAGGAGTATACCTTGGGCTGACTTTAGTAAGTCCACACACTTTCACGATTTTGGGTTTGTTGTCCTTTTTTATTCAAGTTTTTAACTAGAGCTTCGATCTTTCATATTTAGTGTTGAAATTTCCCTTACTTGTAGAATACTCTCTTTGTATACTTTGGTGAACCTAAGGCCAAGCACTTTCAATATTTTCTTCATTGATGCACAGAATGTTTAATTTTTGCTTGAGGACAAGCAAAAACTTAAGTGTGGGGGAGTTTGATAAGTGCTTGTGCGATATGAATGTGAAGCGTTCTTTCCTTATGTTGAGCATTACGTTTCTCGGGTTTTTACACTAATATGTGTGTTTTTATGTTACTTTTATGCAAGTAGGGTTGTGAAACCAATTATGAAGGAAATAAGCCAATGTGGATCAAACGCAAATATATGAAGGAAATAAGCCAATGTGGATCACAATGCACAAATTCAAACGCGAATATATAAGTCGGGTGCAAGATGCTAGAGTGTGTGCCCACCTCCCCATATTTGAGTTTGCTTAACCATTTGGAGGGGCACAAGGGCAGTCATACTCAAGCACTCCGACTTATGCATATAGAACAAGATTTCCATCAACTTATCCATCATTGAAGAAGCAAAGCGATCCATGGCATAAACGTGTGCCCGTTTATGTTATCTCGATGAAAAGTGGATTCAGGAGTATTTGTTTGGTAGAGTACTGTAATAGGTACTGTAGTAAATCACTGTAGCAAACATGGCGTGTGGAAATTCCCATGCCCGTGCGGAAATTCCACAGGGTCGCCACAGGGACGTGTGGATTCCTGATTCCAACCCTATTTAAAGCCGATTCAGCCCCGATTTCAGCATTTTTTTCTCCATCTTTTCCCCAATTTGAGAGAGGGTTTTGGCTAGGGTTTTGAGAGGTATTGGCTAGGGTTTTGGAGAGGTTCTATGGCTACGACATCGTCATTCTTTTGGAAGAAGGTTGGTAGGGGAGCTTCCGTCGAGCATATCCTATACTGGACAAGGGAATCCTTGGACGACGAGTAGAGGACTTTCCACAAGACCATCGACATGACTATCGAGATGGTTTCTCTATGGATTCATTGCTTTTACATTCTATTTCTTTGATTGTACTTAGCTCCTTGGAGAGCTATACCCCTAGTGGGTACTTAGGTATTTGTGAACCCTAGGATGTATTTGTTTCATTGAATCTCTTTATTATGCTTTCATTTAATTGATGTTTGTTGTGAGTTATAACCTTGAATACTTCATTGTATGAACATTTCCCCTAAAGTGACACTAGGGTTGAGAGTTCTTGTTCATAAGCTTGCGAGTGAGTGACACACCACGAGCGTTAGACAAAGCTAGGTTGGAGAGGGTTGAGAGGGTGAGTCGAGAGGTATAGGAGCGTCTGCTTTCCCCTCTAACGTGATAGATTCTACCTCCATTCCTCGAGTTCTTTGCGGCCATAATAGAGTGAATGGTCTAAGGGATGACCCTCCGCTGGGGCTTAATTGCGCGTGCAACGGAGTAAAGCGTTAAGGTGATCTTAGTATCCAAGGCTTAATCGTGGTTAGGGACCTTCCACCTGGACCAAAGGGTTAGGTCTATAATTAGGAAGAGATTTATCACTTGGAATCCCTAGAGCTCATTGCAACTCTATTCGAGTGCGAGGTTGAGAGGTTATGTAATCTCTCCTCCGGGACATGTATAGAGTTAGGCATAGTTGACCTTAGATTTGGGACTATGTATTTAAGGATTTACATGACTCACCATTGCATTGATTAGGAAGCATAATAGAGGGTTCTTGCACTTGAATGATTGTCCTAGGTGGAGCATTATCCGAGTACCCCATCTTTATCGATTGCCTTACCTCCTCCTTTACTCGTGCTCTCTTACTTGTTGTTTTTACTTTTGAGAATTGAATCATTGTCACACTTATCACTCCTAATCTTTCACATAGCTAAGAAGTGTATTAAGTGTTTTTATTCCCTCTCCTTGTGGATTCGATACCCGCTCATCCGGGATTATTACTTCGACAAACCCGTGCACTTGCGGGATATATGCAAGGGGACCTTGTTAGGAAGCTTTAACTCAAATGCCCAAATATGCAAAGTTTTTAAAAGAACTACTCACAAACAAGAGGAAATTAGAAGAATAAGGCATAGTTGGACTCACGGGAAATTGCTTAGCTATTTTAAAGAAGAAGCTCTCACAAAAATTGAAAAATCCGGGAAGCTTCAGAATTTCATGTGTACTTAAGGGTGGAGTTCAAGAAAATGCCATAGTAGACTCAGAGGCGAGCATTAATGTTATGCCCTACACCATGTATTTGAAACTTGGTCTTGATGAACTTAGACCCACATGGATGATTTTACAATTGGCAAATCGATCGACAAGGAAACCTCGTGGGATTATGGAGGATGTGATTGTCCAAGTGGACAAATTCGTATTTCGTGTGGATTTTGTCATCATGGATAATGATGAAGATGTGGAGACACCATTGATTCTTTGTTGACCATTTCTCACTACCTCCGGTGCACAAATCGACCTTGAATGAGGAAAATTAACAATAAGGGTCGGAGAAGAAGAAGCAGTGTACACTCTACCGACGGCAATAAAACACTCATTAAGCCATTATGACATGCTTTATTTTATTGATCAAACTGAACTTTTAATTTCTGATTGTGTGCGGGAGATACTATGATTGAACCCATTGGACGAGTACCTGGAAGAGAAAGAAAATGAAGATCAAGAAGAACCTCACCCTCCTCTTCCAAGTCACAACTTGAAGCAACCAAAGGAGAAAGTTATATGCACTAATGCCAAAGAAAAAAAGAAAAAAGATTCAATGTTGAAAAAAATTTGGAGGACGGTCCGTGGGAATAAGAAGAAAGGTATTACCCCTTCTCATCCAACATCTCAAGGAAAGAAGATACATTTCTCACCTCTCTTTATTCTTGAAAAATGTGTAGTTCATTCATTGATGTCATTGAATTTACTGGGGAGAAACAACAACAATTTAAAAATGACCGGGGGTAATTTCAAAGTATCTGACCTCCGTATGGTAAGTGACAAGGTAAGTTAGGCTCGTAACATTAAACAATCGCTTTTTGGGAGGCAACCTAAGCATTCGGGAGTTTATTTTCATGTGTTCATGTTAATGTTCTTGTCATATTTTCTTAGATTTTTGAATTTAAATAAGTCCAATCTCACATTGCTTTGTGCTTCATTATTATCGTCTATGTTGTTTTTACTCGCTTTATCTTAATGAGAAACATGTGTTTTGGTTGTCATTTCATGCATTAGATCAAACTTTTAAACAACTATTTCATGTTGGAGATGTTTTAGAACACCTTATGGCCATTCCCATGCATTTGGAGAATTGTTTAAAACCCTAAAAATTAATTCACGGGGCATACGGCCTCAATGAGGGCCACATTGAGGCCGTCTGCCCCTTTCAGATAGAAATACTTAGGGCATACGACCTCAATGAGGCCCTCATTGAGGTTGTCTGCCCTAAATCAAGATGTCAAGCTACTTCATACGGCCTCAATGAGGCCCTTATTAAGGCCGTATGAAGTCGGGTTTTCCATGTGATCTTTGCCACCTTTTCTCTCTCTTCACTATTCTTCTTCTCCAACCGAATTTCTTTCTTCTTTCTCCATCAAACCTTGGACAAATCTTCTCCTCTCTTGTTTTAGATCATCTCCTAATCACTTTCAAAAGTTGATCTAGTGGTTTTCTCCAAGCTTCACTCAAGTTTTCTCAAGTTTTTGTCGATAAGAACTTTGATGACCTAGTTTTATTTTCTCCATTTCTTCTTGATTTCTTGGGTTTGTTTGTGGAATGTTTCAAGATTTTAGCTTGTCTTGTGTGGTATGAACAGCATGGTTATGGAATTTCTTGCTTTTATGTACAATTTTCGATTTTCATGATGATGGGAACCTCTTGCAAGTTGAATAGTATCCATATGGCCTCCATACCGCCGTATGGATCATATTCAATTTATTTTCTCATTTGTCTTACCCTTTTCATACCACATTTTGCATTCTCTTGAATTCCATTAAGCCTTATATGATTTATTCTTTATGTAGGAACGCCGAACATCAAGAAACTCGCCTCCAAACGACTAAGAAATGATTCTCACACCCCTGAAGAATCCTATTTCTCTAGTGCTATCCATGATGAGTGCGATCCGCAAGTGCACGGAGTCGTCAAGTAATACCTCTCGTGCGAGCACGAGAGGGTCGTATTCCCTGGGCCCAAGGAGCTACTATTACTTCCCTTTCGTCTATTTCCTAGCCTAACACTCCGAAAGATGAATAGTAATTATAAAAAGAGAAAGAATTAACTACAATGAAATCCGGGGTACTACTACACACAATACGAACTCAAGGGAGAATCAAACAGCTTAAGGGAGTGATTTGGACAACGAATCCCCTAGGGTTGTCATTAGGTCCCTGAATTTAGGATGAAATGCGAGATGGTAGTTGGGGCCAAGAGAATCCTAAATTAGCTCAACCCGATGGTCACGGCAATTGAACCCTAATCCCATACAAGTATTGGGTCGAATCGCTCCGCCCCAAAATCCTCTTATGATTGCATTACACTCGTGGAAATCTCTAATCGTGGTCGATACTCAAACTAGGTCCAACCCTAATTGCTCGGAGGGGTACAAAAATACCCGATGGTCACGGTGTATTTGTACATGGATCCCTTCCAAGCCAAGTGTGTCTAGTACAAGGGCGATGGTCACGCAACCAAGTACAACCTAGAAGTTGAAATACGTAGTTCTCATGCAAATCAACACATCAAAGTACACAAGACTTGAACCACAAACTACAAGTTTCCATAAAAAGAAATACAACATCCAACAATACATCAATAAAGATGATCATCCAAATTACAAACAATCAACCCTAGAGTTCATCATATCCAAATCACAAATAAGTTAGTGCCTCATGAAAGAGGACCACTCATACAAATCCAAGGAACAAATAAAGAAGAAAAGAAGTAAGAACTACTCCCTCTAGCTTTAGATCCCCTTAGATGGTGAAGATCTTGAAGATTTGAAGAGATCTCCCCTCAAATGATACTTTTTGATACCTAGGATCTTCTCCCTATCTTCTCCTTCAAAGTTTGTCTCCCTCTTGGTGAAGCCTTGCGCAGTAGATCGCCGGTGGGAAGAGTGGGGCGGCGGCCCTAGAGGCCCAAGAGAAAAACCTCCCCAAAAAAAGCTCTCCCTTTGCCCTAAAAAATCATGTTCTATTTAAATTCCGTCAGTCCATGCGGGCTCCATGCGGGCGCATGGAGCCCGTGAAGCTCACGACCCAAACGCCCGTGAAAAACATGTCGGTGCTACAAAGACTCACCACTGAATTTACTACGGATTTATACTACGGTGTTTTTTTCTACAATACCGAGCCTTGAGAATTTCCGAAGAACCTCACGGGCATCCATGCGGGCGCATGGAGCCCGTGAAAACTCCCGACCAAATGCCCGCAAAGAAGAACAATGGCCTGCTACAGTCCGCTACATGATCGTCGGGACCCCAAAAAAATGCCGCTTTTTGATGTCGAATTCATCCGATTTACATTTTTTTGAGCATCGTTTGACTCATTTAAGACCCGCAACACTCGAAATAACCAATTTAGACATAAAACGGGCATCAATTCATTAACATGTTCACAAATAATACACGATTAATACATATAAAATACATACATTTAGGCGTTTATCAATCCACAAAGCAAGATAAGACATTTTGAAGACCAAACCTTTCGGTACCTTTCATCATATTTACTGGAGTATTCTAGGGGATTATGGGTTTGATGAACAAGTGAAGGAATTATTATCTCATAATGGTTGGGCGAATTTGTTCTCAATAGATGATCCTACTTTTTGCCAACTTACATTGGAGGTGTTGAGCACCTTTGAGGCGAAGCAAGATGAAAGGAGTGTCATTACTCGAAGAAAAGATGCCATAATGTTTCAAGCTTTTGGAAGGTCTCATGAAATGAATCACTTGGAATTTGCAAAATATTTGGGTATTTATGATGATGAATTGATTGTCATATCGCTAGTTAATCGACCCCGCATTGATTATCCACCATGCATGAGTGCAGGCCAGTATTGGACTTCATTAGCACCTAGTGACACAAAAAATACAAAGAAAGCAACTCATATGTTGAACTATGTAGACGGATATGTTCATGCTCTCATTACACATTTTATTGGGGGTTGGAAGGATAGCACTGGAGTGGTTACACAATCTGACTTGTTCGCCATGTATGGCATTCTTGAGCAACACCCCATCCATCTTGGGCTTCTTGTAGATGAAGCATTCATTCATCAGGATCAGTGTGTTCGTCTGGGAGCCACCTTTGTATGACCCTAAATTACTAGATTGATTCGTGGTATGATCTTATTGTACCGCACTGGAGGTATGACTATAGTCGGTGATGTGGCACATCTTGGAGCGCCTATCTTGCGAGCAATTGGGTTATTGGAAAAGAATGGTGGCACATACAGACTTGCTAAAGACTTGACTACGAGAGAATCTAATCAGCTTGAACCAGATGAGTCGGAGTCCGATTATGATGAGCCACCTACTCATGTTACTCCTGGAACTTCATTTCCATCAGACTTCGACTCTCATTTCAAGACTATGGAGGATTGCATTCATGCTATACGTTATGAGCAATGTGAAATGTGAGGTCAGATCTACCAAATCCTAGAGAGACAACAATAGCTCATAGAGCACTTCAATCAGTATGCCATCTTCTCCCGTGGATTATCCTCACAGACTACCACCGCTTCCGATTCCATTGCCCCATCTTCTGCAGCTTTTGATGATCTGTTATGCTTTTGAGCATAGACATTTGTTTTATTTTTGTACCTGTTGTTTATCTTTACTTTCTCCATGTGTCTTTGTTTGATTCTAATAAGTTGGGAAAGGTGATGCCCTACCAAACTTGTGTAAGACCTTATTTGCTTTCTTTAGTTTGTGTGTTTGATTGCTCCCTAGTTTTTAGTTTTTTTGAATTAAAATTTTTATTTGGAATGATGATGTCCCTTTTTGCCTTGTAGGCCATTAAGGAAGCTTGGTGAGCCTCTCCACATACCATGGGAGCCAGACCCGACATGTATAGCTCGCCATACTTTGTGCTCGGGTCACTCTTTCCCAATTGCACAAGATAAACTTGGGAAATTCGTTTTCACCCTCATCTATTATTTTCATTGCATATATTACCATGACTTTCATTATTAGTGTACATTGGGGACAATGTACAACACTAGGTGTGGGGATGGGTGTCTTTCATGTATTAGGGTCATTATTTGCATGCTAATGCTACCCATGATGACTTGTTCATTATTGTAAGACTCTCTAGCATGGATTAATGATTGGTTTGAGTTACATATTTGTTGTTGTCCTTTATTGAATCTTGTTTCAGCTCTAATATTGTCTTGTGCATTGAATTTTTTATTAATGCCCTGGGAATAGCCAACTTGACTACTCTATCACTCTTGTATGCTTAACACACAACATTGAGTACTTGGCCTTAGAACACTAAGTTCTATCTTTGAATGAACTCTTAAGAACTTCAAAGTCTTGTTGAGCTAGCCCTAGTTTTGTGGCTTGTAGAGTAGTTTGAAGATGTGATCAAGGATGAATGTGAAAAAAAATGATGAAAAGAGATAAAGAAAAAGGAGTCTATGTCAGTATTACTTTGCTAATGATGCATGAATGTGTCTATGAAGACTGTAATCGAGTAGTTGTGTGTCTCTTGTGCCTAACTAGCATGTGCACCCTCCAGAAAGATTTTTTGTGCAGTCTATGTTAGTCGGACTCAAAAAAAAATAAATGAAATGAAATGAAATGAAAATAAAAACCCTAGTGATCTTTTTGACTGCCTATTAGAGGTTCTGAGCAGAAAAATGGATGCTAGTTCAAGTTTAAGAATTAGAAGGATCTTACTTGTTCATTAGAGCAGCACTTTGCATTTTAAGACTCATTACTCTTTGCTTGTGAAGTGATTAGTGATAAGTGCTTGAGTGAACAAGTTTTTAGATGTGTTTTACATGCATTGACCATCATTTTATATATGGTTTATGTCTCAAATCATGTATTGGGTGTTCTTTTGTGTACCTAGGTTGTGGATGCCTTGAAGAATTGAAAAGAAGCTAAGATAGGCTATAAAGACGCAAGGTTAGGAGTTTTTGTACAATTTAAAGACCAAGACACGAGAGGAGTTCATGAACATGGAGACGTGTGCCAACTTTCAAGAAAATTCAAGTCAATTCACTAGTTGGAAGGACATAAAGGCAGTCACGTCTTCATGTTCTTTTTCTTTGTGAAGATTGCAAGATCTTTCAAAGACACATCGATGAAGAAAAGTCTTATAAACTACCACATGGATGTGTGCCAGACCATGTGCTCTCAAGAGAAGAATGATTGGACCGTGTTTTGTAAAAAACAAAGTAGCACAGGACTGTGGAAAACAATGTAGCAATTTTACTGCAGTAGTACTATATCAAAGTTACTATTTAACGTGCCCGCGTGGAAATTCCAGGTGACCGCATGTAAATTCCTACAGCCCAAGGGCACGTGGAAAATCCACTTGGTCGTGTGGGGGCACGTGACTGACGCGGTCTAAGGCCTATAAATAGCCATTTTGCCCTATTTTTATCATCTTTTGTGTGGCTCTTGAGGACTGAGATGGCTAGGGTTTGGAGAGGAGGTCTTTGCCAATTTGGAGGGTATTCTTCATCAACTTTGATAGTTTCTTTTGTCGTGATAGCACTTGGGAAGCCACCGACAACCTAGCTCGGAGAGGAATCCTTCATGACGTTAAACTACCCATCAAGGCCAATCATCACAAATTCGAGGCGGTTCTCTCTATGGCTTTTGTTACTTTTCATTGTATTAATCATTATTTTGTAACTTGCCCCATTGAGGGCTAAACCTTAGTAGGTACTTGGGTATGTGAACCCTAATATCTATTCTTTTGTAGTGATTTGCTTTATGTTTTTAGTTAATCCGGGTTAATTTGAGTTTTAATATTGTGATTTCATTGCTTGCATGTGTTATTGATCTTTGTGATTGATCTACATTGCATGATTTATTACTTTGATGTGAGAGGTCTCCATTAGAGTTAGAACTTCAAGGTTAAAAAGGGTTGACAGAGTGAGTCATGAGATAGTGGAGCATCCTTTTTCCCTTCCAATTAAGTGTTTCCTATCTCCGTATTCCCTAGACTCTATGCAACCATATTTGGTGTGAGGCAGGAGATTGAGAGATTTCTCCACCGGGCCTTGTAAGGGGTTAGGGATCCTTCACCGGGAATTAGGGTTGGATCTATCTTTAGGAATTGGTTTTACTCTTAGGTATCCTGATAAGTACTTGAGTAGACATATTTTTATATATGTTTTACATGCATTGATCATCATTTTTACCATGGTTTATGTCTAATATTGTGTATTTGGTGTTCTTTTATGCATATAGGTTGTGAATGCCCTGAAGAGTAAAAAGGAAGCAAAGATAGGCTATAAAGACACAATGTTGGGAGTTCTTGTTCAATTCAAGGACCAAGACATGAGAGGAGTTCATAAACGTGGACATGTGTACCAACTTCCAAGAAGATTCAAGTCAATTCACTAGTTGGGAGGGCACAAAGGCAGCAACATCTTCATGTTCCTTCTCTTTGTGAAGATTGCAAGACCTCTCAAAGATACGTCGATGAAGAGAAGTTTTATAGCCTACAACATGAACGTGTGCCCGGACATGTGGCCTAAAGTGAAGAGTGTTTGGACCGCATTTTGTGAAAAGTATTGTAGCAACTTTACTGTATCCAAATTACTGTTCACACGCCCACGTGGAAATTCCTCGTGCCCGCGTGGGCGCGTGGAAAATCCACATGGACCCGTGGGGGCACGTGATAGACGCGGTCTAAGGCCTATAAATAGCCGTTTTGCTGTATTCTTTCTCATCTTTTCTGCGGCTCTTGAGGGGTGAGACGGCTAGGATTTGTAGAGGAGGTCTTTGCGGCTTTAGAGGCACTTCGTCACCAACTTTGATCGATTCCTCCTCCGTCATAGCATCAAGGAAACCACCGGTGAACCTAGCTTCGGAGTGGGTCCTTCAAGACGTCGAAGCTCTCCATTAAGGCCATCAGTTCATATATAAGGGGGTTTATTTCTATGGTTTTAATGTACTTTCATTCATTGAGGGTGTGTTTTGTATGTTACTCCATGGATAGCTAAAACCCTAGAGGGTATTTGGGCTTGTGAATCCTAGGATTATCATCTTTTGTGGATTTGCTTAGTGTTTCTATTTAATCCGAGTTTGATTAAGTTTTAATCTTGATTGTCTAATGCTTGCTTGCCTTATTGATCTTTTGGTTATTTAGTTTGCATGATTTGTTACCTTGGTGAGGGAGAGGTCTCCATTAGGGTTAGAATCTCAAGATTGTAGAGGGTTGAGAGGGCGAGTCATGAGATAGTGAGCATCCCCTTTCTCCTCCGATTGGTGTATTTTATCTCCGTTCTCTGAGATCTATGCAACCATATTTGGTGTGAGGCGTGAAATTGAGAGATTTCTCCGCCGAGACCTTGTAGGGGGTTAAGATCCTTAGCCGGGAATTAGGGTTGGATCAATCTTTAGGAATTGGATACACCTCTTGGAATCCCTAGAGTGCTTTGCGGTCATATATGGTGTGAGGTGTTGAGATTGAGTGATTTCTCCAGCGGAACCTCGTAGGGGACTAGTATCGGTGATCGGGAGGCCAGATCTAATTATATTTGGATTTCCATGACTTAACTTACTCGTCATAGAAACACTTTGCTCATTCAGTACCTAATACCTGAATCCTAGGGGGAGCATTGCCCGAATACCCCACTTTTACTGATTGAGATCTCCCTCCATTTCATCCTTTAATATTCGTCTAAGGTATTCATTTCTTCGCACATTAGATCACCACACCTTTCCATTAATCATTAGGCTAGAAAGAAGAGAAGAAGTCATTACTAGTAGCCCTCTTCCCTGTGGATTCAACTACCCGACTCACCGGGTATTTTATTACTTCGACACCCGTGCACTTGCGGTTTACATGCATATTCGGACGTGTCATATCCCTAGAGCTTATTGCAGTCATATTGGGTGTGAGGTGTTGAGATCTAGTGATTTCTCCACCGAGACGTTGTAGGGGACTAGTACCGGTTGCTTGGAGACTCGGACTGATTGTTCTTAGATTACCTCGACATTAGACTTGTTTTAGAGGCATTTATCAAGTCTTGAACTTCATGTTAGATCCTAGGGGGAGCATTGCCCGGGTACCTCATCTTTATTAATTGACATCTCCCTCTATTTTATACTTGCATATTCGTCTCCGGTATTCATTTATTCGCACATTATATTACCACACCTTTCCATTTATCATTAGGCTAGATAGTAGAGAAGAAGTTATTACTAATAGCCCTATCCCCTATAGATTCAATTACTCGACTCACCGGGTATTTTATTACTTCAACTCCAGTGCTCTTGTGGTACACACATGCTTATTCGGAAGTGTCAAGATTTTGGTGCCGTTGGCAGGGAGAAGGATACTGCGAACGCTAGGACTTCGTTGCTCTAGACATTTATCTTTTTCTTTGTTTTGTCTATTTTACACTTTCTTTTTCTTCCATCATTCTCATCAGTATTTTTTTTGTTTTTGTCTATTTCACTCTATCTTCTTCCTCCGTTCACATTTGTTTTATTTTGTCTTGTGTTACTTTTTCTTGCATTGAACATGAATGATGATTGATCCACTTATAGATTTATGTTTATAGGTTGATGCTGTCACTAGAAAAATTGATCAATTTGTTAGTGTTTATCAAAAATACAATCCATATCACACCACATATCATCCAACTCAAAGGAGCTACCATGATCTCTTATGGGATATTGATGGACAACATTGGCAAGCACGTCAACAAGAATTTCAATAGGATGAGAAGATTGAAGAGGATGTACTTCGGTTGGAAAGAGTACTACCTAGATTCGTTAAAGCAACCAATGGTCGTTTCAAAAATATTGAGGCCACATTAAGTTGTCACGAGATCTCAATAAAAAACCTTGAGCATCAAATACTAGAGATCTTGGACATGCTTGCTAAGGAAAAAAGAAGAATTTAAACAAGCAAGGCAAGTGTCTCTGGGACATGATGAGGCCATGAACAACATTGAAGAAGTTGGGCAAATTAATTACATTGGTGCAAAAAATGAAAAAAAAGAAGTTGAAACTATTTTGAGATTTTGGATTGTGTGAATGAAGATTGTTCTTGTGAGCGAGAAAATTTTCAAAGGGATTTGCTAGTGTCATGCTCCTTTCAAGTTGAAAACACACAAGAAGAAGCAAACCCTAAGGTAATTGAACAAGCACTTCTCTTTGGGATTGATCAACTAATACAATGCAAGAAAGAGGTTTTGGGAAGGAAAGAAGATGTGAGTAGGAGATTGAAGCCATCCAATAACCCACCTATGCTAAGCTTGGACAATTCCCAACCCAAATTGTTTCCTTGGAGGCCAAAGGTAAAATGGTTGGACTCTCCAATAAATATTACACCCCAACAACTAGATTTTTGGTTTAAAGGAAGTAGCTATGCAATGTCTAGTCGGGAGGAACACACTCTTTTGAAGCATCCAGAAGGTAAAACAAGCGCTTCTTGGGAGGCAACCCAAGTTTGTACATGTTTTCTAGTTTAGATTTTCATTTCTGCAGAAATGAATGTTCATGAGTATGTGACAACTCCTGAATATGCGTGCAAACCGCAAGTGCACAAATGTCCAAGTAATAAATCCGAGATGAGTGGGTATCATATCCATAGTGAATAGTGAATAGAAACACAACGATTGCTATCTAACTATTATGAGAATAAATCGATGCTATGATGAATGAGATTTATATAAAAAGAGATAAAACAAATAAGAACGAGAGGCACAATGAAATTGAGAGGTAAGGCAATCGATAGAAGTGGGGTACTCTGATAATACTCCCCCTAGAATTAATATTTCAAGTACAAGACTAACTATTATACTTCCTAATCAATGCTCAATGAGTTGTGGAAATCCTTAAGCACACGATCCCAAATCTAAGGTCAACCATGATTAACTCTACACTATGTCCCGGCAGAGAAATCACTCAGTCTCAACACCTCACACAGTGTAAAGTTGGATGGATTTCTAGGGAGTCCAAGTGATAAACCCTCTTCCTACGTATATACCTAACCCTTTGGTCCAGGCAAAAGGCCCCTATTTATAATTAAGGCCCAGATACTAAAGTCACTTCAACACTTCACTTTGTTGCTCGTGCAACTAAGCCCCAACGGAGTTCATCCTTTAGCACTTCACTCTATTGTGACCACAAAAAACTATAGGAAAAGAAGATAGGATAAATCACACCGGAGGGGAAAGGGGACACTCCGCTACCTCTTGACTCACCCTCTCAACCCTTTCTAATCTAGCACTGTCTAAACCTCATGGTGTGTCACTCATCCACAAAGGCTACCAAGATGGACTCTTAACCCTAGTGTCACTCTAAGGGAAAAACCATTCAACAAGCCTTCAAGATTGGAACTCAATTAAAGACATCAATTAAGAAAAGCATAATAAAAGGTCAAAGAAATAATAACATCCTAGGCTTTACAAAATCCAAGTAACCACTAGGGGGTTTAGATCTCCATGGAGCACAATACAATCAACAATGAAATCAAAAGTAAAAATAAGGGTTCCATAAGAAAACCCCCTCGATATTTATGTCGATGGTCTTGTGGAGTGGCCTTGTCTTCTCCAAAGGTCCCCTTGTCAAGCCTAGGGCACACCTTGCTGAATCTATGCCAATGAAAGCTCCCCCAATAACTATCTTCCAAGAGAATCACGGTGTCAAAGCCGGAGAACCACTCCAAAAGCCTTGACAAAACCCCTCTAAATCCTTGCCGCCGGTCTTCCAAAAGATGGAGAAAAGATAAGAAAAAGGATGCTGAAATCGGGCTAAAAAACGGCTTTAAATAGGCTGGAATCGGGCATCCTTTTTCTCATCTTGTTTAATTTGGACATGGGCTTGTGGAATTTCTACACACCCGTGTGGATTCTCTGGAATTCTAATTTTCGGCCGGCTGTGAACAGTAACTACTACAGTAAAAATAAACTATTGAAGCATAGAAGAAGAAAAAATTGAAAACACTTGGCCTTAGGTTCACCAAAGCATGCAAGGAGAGCATTCTACAAGTAAGGGGAATTTTAACACTAAATATGAAAAATCAATGCTCTAGTTAAAAACTCGAATCAAAAAGGACAACGAACCCGAGATCGTGTAAGTGTGTGTAAACTCTCTCAAGTATACCTAAAGTATACTCCTCAATGTTCCACGTATAAGGGACTTATTTAACTATAAAATGTAAAAAAAAAAAAAGATGGTAGTAGCTTCACACATCCTCTAAGGTAACCCTTTCCGAAGCGGCCGCTAAGGTGGCTTTCACACTTTCTAGGTGGTAGCTCTTTCTACCGGGGTGGTCGCTTTCACTCATCCCATGAGATAGCTCTTTCTCTCATTAGGGCATAACTACTATCTGACTTATGAGAGTAGCTTCATACTTCATAGGTGATCGCTTTTTCCACCCCCAATGAACAACTAAACAATCTATTTTTTTATCTTTTTTTCTTTCTTTTCATTTTCCATTTTTTTTTAAGCAAAATGGAACAAGAAACAAAACTAATTACTCCTTTAAACATCAAACTTGAGTTTCCAAAAGAGTTTCATGAGTGAGTTGTGCACAAATATTCATCGGGCAAAAATTCCAAGAAATTGAAGTAAAAACTAAAGCATGAGAACATTCAATGTTTAAATTTCTCCTAAACTTAAGAATACAAGCATTGCAACTATGGTGAACCGCCATTGGCAACATGAACATGTATGTCAATCAAAACTTGTGTCAAAGACATGTGCAAAGTGAACTCCTCCCCACACTTAAGATGTACATTGCCCTCAATGTACACATACAAGCACAATAGAAAGTATAGCGATGAAGCAAATATGTAGGTGTTGGTAATTTAAACAACACTCCCCTGCCTCCTAATGTTGCTCTTGATGGAGCTAAATCCTTGGGAGTAAAGTTCCAATGGGTTGTGAAGTACACACAGCCCACATTGGCCGTGTCCATGACTAGTTCTCAATTCCCATACTGACAAGATGATAAGTGCTTGAGTAGACATATTTTTATATATGTTTTACATGCATTGAGCATCATTATTACCATGGTTTATGTCTCATATTGTGTATTTGGTGTTCTTTTATGCATATAGGTTGTGAATGCCTTGAAAAGTAAAAAGGAAGCAAAGATAGGCTATAAAGACACAATGTTGGGAGTTCTTGTTCAATTCAAAGACCGAGACACGAGAGGAGTTCATAAACGTGGAGATGTGTGCCAACTTCCAAGAAGATTCAAGGCAATTCACTAGTTGGAAGGGCACAAAGGCAGCCACATCTTCATGTTCCTTCTCTTTGTGAAGATTTCAAGACCTCTCAAAGATACGTCGATGAAGAAAAGTTTTAGACATGGATGTGTGCCCGGACATGTGGCCTAAAGAGAAGAGTGTTTAGACCATGTTTTGTGAAAAGTACTGTAGCTAAATACTGTATCAATTTTACTGTAACAAAATTTTTATTCATGCGTCCGCGTGGAAATTCATGTGGCCAACGCAGGTGAGTGGAAAATCAACATGGGCGCGTGGGGGCAGGTGACAGACATGGTCTAAGGCCTATAAATAGCCGTTTTGCCCTATTCTTTCTCATCTTTTGTGCGGCCTTTGAGGGGTGAGACGGCTAGGATTTGGAGAGGAGGTCTTTGCTGATTTAGAGGTGCTTCGTCACCAACTTTGATCGATTCCTCCTCTCTCATAGCATCAAGGAAGCCACCAGTGAACATAGCTTGGGAGTGGGTCCTTCAAGACGTCGAAGCTCTCCATCAAGGCCATCAGTTCATATATAACAGGGTTTATTTCTATGGTTTTAATGTACTTTCATTCATTGATGGTGTGCTTTGTATGTTGCTCCACGGAGAGCTAAACCCTAGAGGGTACTTGGACTTGTGAACCCTAGGATTCTCATCTTTTGTGGATTTGCTTAGTGTTTATATTTAATCCGAGTTTGATTAAGTTTTAATCTTGATTATCTAATGCTTGCTTGCCTTATTAATCTTTTGGTTGTTTCGTTTGCTTGATTTGTTACCTTAGTGAGGGAGAGGTCTCCATTAGGGTTAGAATCACAAGATTGAAGAGGGTTGAGAGGGCGAGTCATGAGATAGTGAGCATCCCCTTTCCCCTCCCATTGGTGTATTCTATCTCCATTCCCTAAGCTCCATGCAACCATATTTGGTATGAGCCATGAGATTGAGAGATTTCTCTGCCGGGACCTTGTAGGGGGTT
Source organism: Dioscorea cayenensis subsp. rotundata (assembly GCF_009730915.1). NCBI lineage: Eukaryota > Viridiplantae > Streptophyta > Magnoliopsida > Dioscoreales > Dioscoreaceae > Dioscorea > Dioscorea cayenensis. The sequence goes on along the minus strand of NC_052471.1, from coordinate 8,086,121 downwards.
AGGATCCTTCGCCGGGAATTAGGGTTGGATCAATCTTTAGGAATCGGATACACCTCTTGGAATCCCTAGAGAGCTTTGCGGTCATATGTGGTGTGAGGTGTTGAGATTGACCGATTTCTCCACCGGGACCTCGTAGGGGACTAGTATCGGCGATCGAGAGGCCAGATCCGATTATATTTGGATTTCCAAGACTTAACTTACTCTTCATAGAAACATTGCTCATTCGGTACCTAATGCCTGAATCCTAGGGTGAGCATTTCCCGAATACCCCACTTTTACTGATTGAGATCTCCCGCCATTTCACCCTTGCATATTCATCTCCGGTATTCATTTCTTCGCACATTATATCACCACACCTTTCCATTTATCATTAGGGTAGAAAGTAGAGAAGAAGTTAGTACTAGTAACCTTGTTCCCTGTGTATTCGACTACCCAACTCACCGGGTATTTTATTACTTCGACACCCGTGCACTTCCGATATACACGCATATTCGGATGTGTCACAAGACCATCTGCACGCATACATAAGGTGGTTCAGTTAAGCTCAATAAAAACAAAAATAGCTCGAGTATATAATAGATAAGGCAACGAAATACAACTCAAGAGAAAAATAAAAGATAAACTCAAAAGGAAGATCCTTTCTGAGTATACAAGTCCAAAAATAAAAATGCATACACAAAAAAAGAACAAAGAAGGTAAAGACGCCTCATGTGTAGTGTCAATTGCTGGTGCATTTGTTTTCGCTGCTGGTGAAGATGATGCTGGGGCTGCAAAATAAATAAAGATTAGTCGAAGAAGAGGGAAAGAGAAACTTACTGATGAAATGAGAATGAAAGAATAGAAAACGGCCGGAAAACTCAAGTAACACCCCTCTAAAACGATGGTGAGAGGTTGGGAGAGTGCAAGGATGCGTTCTCAGAATGTTTGGGAGTGAAAAGATGAAAAAGCAAAATAAATTTATAAAGAGAAAACACAACCTTTTTTAGTTCTGTACATCCACATAGGCGTGTGGAAATTACCAACGCCCGTATGACTCCACAGGAGAAGCCCACAGGGGCAGAGGCACACGCCCGTGTGAAAATTTCCCACGGGTGTGGAAATTCACAAGGCCAGCTCATAGGTGCGCCCACATACCATTGTGTATTCTCGGGATGGAGGAGAGCTCTTCTACAGAGATCCACAAAGATGTGTGGAAATTATATATGCCCGTGTGGTTATCACAGGGTCATCCACACAGGCGAGTATATGCCCCTGTGTCTTCTCGGAAAAAAAAATCTCAGTCTCTACAAGAAAATGCATGCCCGTGTGGAAATTACCCATGGGCGTGTGACCATCACAAGGTCGTTCAGAAAAGGCAAGTCCATGCCCCTGTGTCCTCTTGGGAAGTGCTCACAGTAGAGACCCACGGCCGTGTGGAAATTTCACACGGCCGTGTGTTTTCTCTCGATAACTTAGAAAAATTGCAGGCTCTGCAAGAAATTCCTGAACATCTTAATACACCCAAAGCCTGCCCTATCATGTAAAATATACCAGGGAAAACACAACAAACTTGCTCAAACTACCAACAACTTCACCATATACATTTAAGCACACAATAACGCCAAATGATCCACAAAAAAAGCACATCAAAAGTATCTAAAAGATCTAGACACTAACACTGAAAGCCTTATACATGAAAATACTAACTAAAAACTACAAAAACATTAAAAATTTGAGTTGCCTCCTAATAAGCGTTTGTTTTACGTCACTTAGCTTGACATACCTTTTCCTTACCTTATGGGGGCTTGAAAATAGTGTGTTCCTCTCGACTAGACATTGTATAGCTACTTCCTTTAAACAAAAAATCTACTTTCCGGGACGGAATATTTGTTAGAGAGCCCAACCATTTTACCTTTGGCCTCCAAGAAAATAATTTGGGTTGGGAATTGGCCAAGCTTAGCACAGGTGGGTCATTGGATGGCTTCAATCTCCTACCCACATCTTCTTCCAAACCCAAAATTTCTTTCTTGCAATTTATGAGTTGATCAATCCCAAAGAGAGATGCTTGTTCCATTACCTTAGGGTTTCCTTCTTCTTCCATTTCAACTTGAAAGCAATATGTCTTCACCAAGCCTTCTTACATCATTCCTTGCTCATAAACACACTGTCCATTGAAGCAATGCCCACTTTGAAAGAAAGGTTCTTTTTGCATCATCTCACTCTCTACAACATCATACCTATTCTATCCTACTTCTTCATTGCTCAAATACTTATTGTTCCTTAAAGAGTGTGTCAAGTATCTCTCCTAATTGATGCTCATGGTTGTTAAAGGAGGCTTCATGACATCTAAATGTGGTCTCGATATTTTGGACATGGACATCAGTCGCTTTAATAAAATTAGCTAATACTATTTGCAACTGAAGCGCACCCTCTCCAAGTAGCTCATCCTTTTAACATTCAGCTTGAGGTGCTTCCCAATGTTGTTCATCATTAATCCATAATGGGTTTGGGTACCCCACTTCAATTGGATGATATGTGACGTAATATGGATTGCTCTGTTGTTGTGAAGTAACAATTCTATCAACTTTTTTACTAAGAGCTTCACTTGAGAATACAGAATAATGAGCGAATCAATCATCATTTAAGCTTCTTGCAAGAAAGAGTAAGACATGACAAAAGAAAACAAATAAGAATGATGGAAGAATAAGACTGCATGAAATAGAATGAATCATAAATAGCTAAAATAGCAAAGTGCAAAGTGCTTGTAAAATACTAACAAGGTCCCCTTGTGTTTATCCCGCAAGTGCACGGGTTTGTCGAAGTAATAATCCCGGGTGAGCGGGTATCGAATCCATAGGGAGTAGGGAATAAAAATACTTAATTCAATTCTTAGCTATGTAAAAGATCAATGATAATGAGTGTGACAATTATTCAATTCTCAAGAGTAAAAGCAACATGTAAGAGAGCAAAAGTAAAGAAGGGGCAATGCAATCGATAAAGATGGGGTACCCGGATAATGATCTAGCTAGGATAATTGTTTAAAATGCAAGAACCCTCTATTATGCTTCCTAATCAATGCAATGGTAAGTCGTGGAAATCCTTAATTACATAGTCCCAAATCTAAGGTCAACTATGCCTAACTCTATACATGTCCCGGAGGAGAAATCGAACAATCTCAACACCTCGCACTCGTATAGAGTTGCAATGAGCTCTAGGGATTCCAAGTGATAATCTCTTCCCAATTATAGACCTAACCCTTTGGTCCAGGTGGAAGGTCCCTAACCACAATTGAGCCCTAGATACTAAGATCACCTCAACGCTTCACTCTGTTGCACGCGCAACTATGCCCCAGTGAAAGTTCATCCCTTAGACCATTCACTCTATTATAGCCTCAAAGAACTCGAGGAACGGAGGTAGAATATATCACGCTGGAGGGGAAAGGGGACGCTCATGAACCTCTCGACTCACCCTCTCAACCCTCTCCAACCTAGCTTTGTCTAACGCTTGTGGTGTGTCACTCACTCACAAGGTTACCAACAAGAACTCTCAACCCTAGTATCACTGTAGGGGAAATGTTCATACAATGAAGCATTCAAGGTTGGAACTCGCAATAAACATCAATTTATTGAAAGCATAATAAAGAGGTTCAAAGAAACAAATACATCCTAGGGTTTACAATACCCGAGTACCCACTAGGGGTTTAGCTCTCCATGGAGCTAATTACAATCAAAGAAATAGAATGTAAAATCAATGAATCCATAAAGAAACCCCCTCGATGATCATGTCGATGGTCTTGTGGAGAGTCCTCTACTCATCGCAAGGGATCCTTTGTCCGGCCTAGGATACACCTCACCGGATCCGTGCCAATGAAAGCTCTCCCAATAACCTTCTTCCAAACGACGTGCGATGTAGGAGCCATAGAACTTCTCCAAAACCTTGGCTAATACCCCTCGAAACCCTAGCCGAAGCCCTCTCTCAAGTTGGGGAAAAGATGGAGAAAAGAATACCAAAATCATGGCTGAATCTGCTTTAAATAGGGTGGAATCGGGGGACTACACGGGCGTGGATGCTCCATGCGCCCGTGCGGAATATCCACACGGGCATGGATAATTTCTACACGCCCGTGTGGACTCTCTGTTTCTCTGGTTTCTCGGGAGCTGTGAACAGTGCTGCTACAGTACATACTACAATGTTGCTGCAGTGCTCTGCTACATTATTCGACCTGAATAGCTTCCCAATTCCATACTTTCATCGGGGTAACGCAAAAGGGCAAACGTTCACGTCGTGGGTCACTTGCTTCTTCAATGGTGTACACGTTGGTGAAACTCTTGTTCTATGTGCATAAGTCAGAATGCTCGAGTGTGACTCCCTTTGTGCCCCTCCAAATGGATGTGCCAACTCGAATACGAGGAGGTTGGCACACACTCTAGCATTTCACATCGACCTATGTCTTCGTGTTTGAACCTTAGCAATATGTCCTCCAAAAATTGGTGCATTGTGATCCACATTGGCCTATTTCCTTCATACTCGGCCTCACAACCCTACGTGCATAAAAGTATCATAAAAACACACATATTAATGTAAAACCCCGAGAAAAGTAATGCTCATCATAAGGAAATAATGCTTCGCATTCATATCACACAAGCACTTATCAAACTCCCCCACACTTAAGCTTTTGCTTGTCCTCAAGCAAAAATTAAACATTCTGTGCATCAATGAAGAAAATATTGAAAGTACTTGGCCTTAGGTTCACCAAAGTATACAAAGAGAGCATTCTACAAGTAAGGAAAATTTCAACATTACAAACAAAAAATCAAAGCTCTAGCTAAAAACTTGAATAAAAAAGGACAACAAACCCGAAATCGTGTACGTGTGTGAACTCACTCAAAATAACCCAAGGTATACTCCTCAAAATTCTAAGTACAAAGGACTTATTTATCTACAAAAGTGACAACAATTTCAAAGATGGTAGTAGTTTCACACATCCTCTAAGGTAGCCCTTTCCAAAGCGGCCGCTAAGCTGGCTTTCACACTTTTGAGGTGGTAGCTCTTTCTACCGGAGTGGTAGCTTTCACTCATCGTATGAGATAGCTCTTTCTCTTATTAGGGCATAGCTAGTATCCAACTTATGAGAGTAGCTTCATACTTCATAGGTGGTAGCTCTTTCCACACAACATGCACAATAAAACTATTTTGTTTCTTTTTCTTTGTATTTTCCATTTCTTTTTTTTAGAATTTGCACAAGAAACAACTATAACTAGTCCTTTTAACATCAAACTTGAGTTTCCAATAGAGTTTAAAGAGTGAGTAGTGTAACAAGTATAAATCGGGTAAAAATTCCTATAAATTCAAGCAAGAACTAGAGCATGAAAACATTAAATGTTAGAAATTCTCCTAAACTCAAGAATACAATGCTTGTAACTAAGGTGAACCACCATTGGTTATGTGAGCATATAATAATCAAGAACAATAGAAAAGATGTGTGCACTATGAAACTCCCCCCCACACTTAAGTTGTACATTGTCCCCAATGTACACATGCAAGCTCAATCAAAATATACGTCCTTCAAAGGCAAATGTGGGAGAAGCAATCAAAACAATACTCCCGTGACTCCTAGTTTTGCGTTTGATGAAGCTAATTCCATGGGAGTAGTGTTCCGACGGGTTATGAAGCTCACACGGCAAGTGCCGAAGCACCTTGGCCGTGCCCATGACAAAGTCTCAATTCCCAAGAAGACAAGACCATCTGCACGCATACACGAGGGGGGGTCAGTGAAGCTCAATAAAATAAAAACAACTCGAGTATACAAAAGATAGAGCAATGAATACAACTCGAGACCACAAAATGAAAATAAAATCAGAAGGAAAATGCTTTCGGAGTATACCAATCCAAAATAAAATGCAGAAAATAAAATATGAAAAATAAGAACAAAGAAGGTAAAGATGCCTCAAGTGTCGGTGTCAATAGGTAGTACATCTGTTTCCGTTGCTGGAGAAGATGATGTTGGTGCTGCAAAATAAATGAAGATTGGCAAAGAAAAGAGAAAGAGAAGCTTACAGACAAAATGAGAATGAAAGACTAGAAAACGGCCGGAAATTTCAATTAACAACCCTCTAAAACAACGGTGAGAGGTCAGGAGAGAGCAAGGTTGTGTTCTCAAAACGTATGAGGGTGAAAGGATGAAGAAACCTGAAAAGATTTTAAAGAAAACCTGCGGTGCCACACTGGCGTGCAGAAATTACCCACCCCCGTGTGCCCACGCACGCCCCTGTGGACTCTCCATGCAACCGAGAAAATTCTCTAAATTCCACGCCCGTGCGAAAATTCCACACGGGCGTGGACATTCACAAGCCCAACTCACAGGGGCAAACGCACACCCCTGTGTCTTCTCGGGATGGAGAGATCCTTTGCAGAGATTCGGACGAGTGTGCGAAAATTACCCACTCCCGTGTGTGGTTCACAAGGTTGCCCACAGGGGTGAGTCCACGCCCCTGTGTGCTCTTGGGATAAACCACCCAACTTTGCAAGAATTCACACGCCCATGCGAAAATTGCCCACAGGCGTGTGACAGTCGCATGGTCGTTCACAGGGGCAGCCGCACGCCCCTTGTGCCTTCTCTGGATGAGCTCCCAGTGCAAATCCACAGGCGTGCGGAAATTCAACAGGCCCGTGCGTCTTCACTTGATGCCTTAGAAAACCTGCAGGCTCTACAGAAAGTTTCTAAACATGTTTACACACTCAGAGCCTACCCTAATATGCAAGTTTTACGAGTGAAAAACATGAGAAATAGCTCAAACGACCAAAACTTCACCAAAACACATGAAAGCACAAGATAACACCAACGGTGCACAAGAAAAGCATAGCAATGGCATATAAGAATCAAAACACCAACACTCAACCTCTTATTCATGCAAACACTAAACTAAAAACTAGGAAAACAACAATTGCTTTGGTTGCCTCCCAAGAAGCGTTTGTTTTACGTCACTTAGCTTGACGTACCTCTTCCTTACATTATGGTGCCTTAAAAAGAGTGTGTTCTTCCTGACTAGATATTGCATAGCTACTTCCTTTAAACCAAAAATCTACATGCCGGGGTGGAATATTTGTTGGAGAGTCCAACCATCTTTCCTTTGGCCTCCACAGAAATAATTTGGGTTGGGAATTGTCCAAGCTTAGCACAGGTGGGTCATTGGATGGCTTCAATCTCCTACCCAAAACTTCTTCCAAACCCAAAATCTCTTACTTGCAATTTATGAGTTGAATAATCCCAAAGAGAGATGCTTGCTCCATTACCTTACGATTTGCGTCTTCTTCCCTTTCAACTTGAAAGCAATATGTCTTCACCAACTCTCCTTGCACCATTTCTTGCTCACAAACATACTATCCACTCAAACAATTATCATATTGAATGAACAGATCTTCTTGTATCCTCTCAATCTCGACAACATCATACTCGTTCCGCCCCACTTCTTTATTGTCATTCACTACCACATCTTCTCTATAAGGAACTTGACTTGCTTGCTCAAATACTTGTTGTTCCCTGGAGAGTGTGTCAAGTATCCCTCCTAGTTGATGCTCAAGGTTTTTATAAGAGGCTTCATGATATCTTTGTGTGGTCTCCATATTTTGGACGCAAACATCGGATGCTTCAATAAAGTTAGCTAATAATCTTTGTAACTGAAATGCATCTTCTCTGAGTATCTCACCCATTTGACATTCCTCTTGAGGTGCCTCCCAATGTTGTTCACCATTATCCCATAATACGTTTGGGAAGCCCACTTCAGTTGGATGATATGCGTTGTAACATGGAATGTTTTGTTGTCGTGAAGTAAAAATTCTATCAACTTTTTTACTGAGAGCTTCGACCTGCAAATATAGAGCAATGACTGGGTTAATCATCATTTAGAATCCTTGCAAGAAAAAGTAAGACATGACAAAAGAAAAAAAATGAGAATGATGGAAGAATAAGAAAGTGTGAAATAATTATTTTATATTTTTTAGAACAAATTACAACGGTGATAGAGAAGAGATGTGAAATAGAATGAAGGGTAAATAGCTAAGAAAACAAAGTGAAAAGTATCTCTAAACGCCTACTACCCGGCAATGGCGCCAAAAACTTGACAAGGTCTCCTTGCGTATATCCCGCTAGTGCACGGGTTTATCGAAGTAATAATCCCGAGTGAGCGGGTATCGAATCCATAGGGAGTAGGGAATAAAAATATTTAATTCAATTCTTAGCTATGTAAAAGATCAATGATAATGAGTGTGACAATGATTCAATTCTCAACAGTAAAAGCAACAAGTAAGAGAGCAAAAGTAAAAAGGGGGGTACGGCAATCGATAAAGATGGGGTACCCGGATAATGCTCCAACTAGGATAATTGTTTCAAGTGCAAGAACCACAATATTATGCTTCCTAATCAATACAATAGTGAGTCGTGGAAATCTTTAATTACTTAGTCCCAAATCTAAGGTCAACTATGCCTACCTCTATACATGTCCCGGAGGAGAAATCGAACAATCTCAAAACCTCGCACTCGCATAGAGTTGCAATAAGCTCTAGGGATTCCAAGTGATAAATCTCTTCCTAATTATAGACTTAACCCTTTGGTCTAGGTGGAAGGTCCCTAACCACAATTGAGCCCTAGATACTAAGATCACCTCAATGCTTCACTCCGTTGCACGCGCAACTAAGCCCCACCGGAAGTTCATCCCTTAGACCATTCACTCTATTATGGCCTCAAAGAAATCGAGGAACAGAGGTAGAATCTATCACGCCGGAGGGGAAAGGGGAGAATCCTGTACCTCTCGACTCATCCTCTCAACCCTCTCCAACCTAGCTTTGTCTAACGCTTATGGTGTGTCACTCACTCACAAGGTTACCAACAAGAACTCTCAATCCTAGTGTCACTCTAGGGGAAATGTTCATACAATGAAGCATTCAAGGTTGGAACTCCCAATAAACATCAATTTATTGAAAGCATAATAAAGAGGTTCAAAGAAACAAATACATCCTAGTGTTCACAATACCCGAGTACCCACTAGGGGTTTAGCTCTCCATGGAGCTAATTACAATCAAAGAAATAGAATGTAAAAGCAATGAATCCATAAAGAAACCCCCTCGATAGTCGTGTCGATGGTCATGTGGAGAGTCCTCTACTCGTCGCAAGGGATCCTTTGTCCGGCCTAGGATACACCTCGCCAGATCGGTGCCGACGAAAGCTCTCCCAATAAACTTCTTCCAAATGACACGCGATGTTGGAGCCATAGAACTTCTCCAAAACCTTGGCCAATACCCCTTGAAACCCTAGCCGAAGCCTTCTCTCAAGTTGGGGAAAAGATGGAGAAAAGAATACCAAAATCATGGCTGAATCTGCTTTAAATAGGGCTAGAATCGGGCGACTACACGGCCGTGGATGCTCCACGCGCCTGCGCGGAATTTCCACACGGGCGTGGATAATTTCCACACGCCGTGTGGACTCTCTGTTTCTCTGGTTTCTCGGGCGGCTATGAACAGTGCTGCTACAGCACATACTACAATGTTGCTAGAGTGCTCTGCTACATTATTCGACCTGAATAGCTTCCCAATTCCATACTTTCATCGGGGTAACGCAAACGGGCACACGTTCACGTCATGGGTCACTTGCTTCTTCAATGGTGTACATGTTGGTGAAACTCTTATTCTATGTGCATAAGTCGGAATGCTCTAGTGTGACTGTCTTTGTGCCCCTCTAAATGGATGTGCCAACTCGAATACGAGGAGGTTGGCACACACTCTAGCATCTCACATCGACCTATGTCTTCGCGTTTGAACCTTAGCAACATTTCTTCCATAATTGGTGCATTGTGATCCACATTGGCCTATTTTCTTCATACTCGGCCTCACAACTTTACTTGCATTAAAGTATCATAAAAACACACATATTAATGTAAAAACCTGAGAAAAGAAATGCTCAACATAAGGAAATAATGCTTCGCATTCATATCACACAAGCACTTATCAAATGCCTATTCCACGGCAACAGCGTCAAAATCTTGACAACGCCAGAATATGCGTGTAAACCGCAAGTGCATGGGTGTCGAAGTAATAAATCCCAGGTGAATGGGTATCGTATCCACAAGGAATAGTGAATTGAAACACAATAATTGCTATCTAACTATGATGAGAATAAATCGATGGTATGATGAATGAGATTTATCTAAAAAGAGATAAAAGAAATAAGAACGAGAGACACAATGAAATTGAGAGGTAAGCTAATCGATAGAAGTGGGATACTTGGACAATGCTCCCCTAGGATTAATGTTTCAAGTGCAAGACCAACTATTATACTTCCTAATCAGTGCTCAGTGAGTTGTGCAAATCCTTAAGCACACGGTCCCAAATCTAAGGTCAACCGTGACTAACTCTACACTATATCCCGTTGGAGAAATCTCTCAGTCTCAACACCTCACTGTATAAGTACACGCCCGTGGGGAATTTGCGCACAGGCGTGTGAAACACTTAGAGTTTTCTCGGGTTGGAGAGAGAAGCCACAGTGGTGTGGGGATGCCCATGTGGGTCGGGCACACTGGCGTGGGTTTTTTCTGCATGGCCATGTGTATGCTTTCAGAGAGACTTAAAGTGTTTTCCGGAGGGTACACAGGAGCATGCGTCTGCCCCTGTGGACTCTCTTGTGGTTTCACATAGGCGTGGATAATTTCCGCACGTCCATGTTGACAACGCCCCTTGCGTATGTCCCACAAGTCCACGGGTTTGTCGAAGTAATAAATCCCAGATGAGTGGGTATCATATCCACAGAGAATAGGGAATAAAAACACTTAAATTGTTTCTTAACTAAAAGAAAAGTGAATAGTCATTTGTGTGACAAAATGTGATGTAACAAAAGTAAAAGGCACAAGAGAAAGGGTGCAAGGGGAGATCGATATAAGTGGGGTACATGGAAATTGTTCCGTCTAGGACAATCATTTCAAGTGCAAAAACCCTCTACTATGCTTTCTATCTAATGCATTAATGAGCCGTGGAGATCCTTAAATACATGGTCCCAAATCTAAGGTCAAGCATGCCTAACTCTATACATGTTCCTGAGGAGAAATAGAATCGCAATGGGTTCTAGGGATTCCAAGTGATAAATCCTCTTCCTCGATGTAGACCTAACCCTTTGGTCCAGGTGGAAGGTCCTAAGCCACAATTAAGCCTTAGGTGCTAAAATCACTTCAACGCTTCACTCTGTTGCCCCTACAACTAAGCCCCAGCGGAAGGTCATCCCTTAGCCTATTTACTCTACTATGACCGCAAAGAGCTTGAGGAAATAGAGTTACAATAAATCACATTGGAGGGGAAAGGGGACGCTCCGCTACCTCTAGACTCACCCTCTCAACCCTCTCCAATCAAGCTTTGTCTAACTCTCGTGGTGTGTCACTCACTCACAAGAGTTGCCAACAAGAACTCTCAACCCTAGTGTCACTGTAAGGGAGTATTCACACAATCAAGCATACAAGATTGGAACTCAAATAAAACATCAATTAATTAAAAGCATAATAAAAAGGTTCAATAAAATAAATACATCCTAGGGTTCACAAATATCCAAGTACCTACTAGGGGGTATAGTTCTCCATGGAGCTAATTACGATGAATGATATCAAATGTAAAAGTAAAGAATCCATAGAAAACCCCATCAATAGTCACGACGATGGTCTTATGGAAAGTCCTCTACTCGTCCAAGGGTGCCTTTGTCCGCCCCAGGATACACCTCGCCCGATCAGTGCCGACAAAAGCTCTCCTTCTAACCTTCTTCCAAATGGATTGTGATGTCGGAGCCATAGAACCTCTCCAAATCCCTAGCCAATACCACTCAAAACCCTAGCCGCAGCCCTCTCTTAAGTTGGGGAAAAGATGGAAAAAAGATTCATCAAATCGGGGGTGAAATTGACCTTAAATAGGGCTGGAATCGGGAATCCACACGCCCATGTGGGCGCCCCTGTGGATTTTTTGCACTGGCGTGTAGAATTTCCACACACCCGTGTGGATTCTCTATTTTACTCCTTCTTCGGCCGGCTGTGATAAGTACCTTTTATAGTGTTTGCTACAGTACTCTGCTCCAATACCGTCTCGAAACACTCCAAAATCCATGCTTCCATTGAGGTAACGTAAACGGGCACACATTTACGCTTTCGATCGCTTTTCTTTTTCAATAAACAGACACATTCTGGAGATCTTGCTATAGATGCACAAGCCAAAATGCTTGAATGTGACTGCCCTTGTGGCCCTCCAAATCGATGTGCTAACTTGAATACAAGGAGGTTGGCACACATTGTAATATCTTGAACCCGACTTATGTCTTCGCGTTTGAACCTTCTCAAGATTTACTCCAAATGGTGCATTCATGATCTACATTAGCTTCTTTCTCTAACATTCGGCTTCACAACCCTATATACATTAAAGTAACATAAATGCACACATATTAGCATTAAAACCTGATAAAAGTAATGATTATCATAAGGAAAGAACACTTTGCATTCTTATCACACAAGCACTTATCACGTGTAGATATGAAGAAATCATAAGGCTGCGATTCCCTTTATAAATCTATCAAGCCCGTTATATTTTCACACTTCTACAAACTTAGAAATCACTCTCTCGCACTCTCCTGATCTCCCACCGCTGGTTTAGAGGAGTTCACTGAGTTTTCCGACCGATTTATAGGTTTTAAACTTCATCTTGTCAGTAAACCTACTTTTCTCTGCAATCTTCCTAATTGCTCCATTTTCTGTGATTTTGTTGATTAAATGGGTGAATGTGACTCATTTTTGCTCTAAAAAAGGTTGAAATTTCTTCATGACGTGTTTAAAAGCGATTCAGGGGTGTATTTATGGATTTTTTATCAGAGGGCCGTGTAGCTTTCATGCCGCGAAGATCCACATGAATTACACTAGGGGGTCCATTCATTCCACACACTCTGATAACTGGCATTAGAAATGCTAAGAACACCCTCAATAGTCAGTTAAGAATCCCTTAGCTCCTAAATAAAACTCTAGCCTTCAAGTAAGTATGTAACATTTTCCATGAGATTAGTAGAGATATTTTATTTTATTTTATGCATATATATATATATATATATATTCTGATTCAGAATACCGTAGACTATCCAAAAAATCTTTCTAGATGATGCACATGCTGATTAAGCATAAGAGCCACCCAACTTACTTGATTACATGTCTATATAAATGCATTTGTGCTATATTAGTAGAGGAATACTGTCATAGACTCCATTTTCTTGTATACATACACAGTATTTTATGTCTCCTGCTATAGAAACCTGCTACAATACTTCACATAAGGCTAAATAAAAGAAATTAAGGAACCGAATGCTCTTAAAAGAAAATTAAGTGTAACATAATGCCAATAACAATGTGATGGGCTGGCAGGAGTGTATAAGGTAGAAGTTTTCGTGACAATACATGAAGGTGCACTAGAGATAAAACAAGACTTTCATGAAACCATAAGTATAGATACAACTCACATCTATCATTCTTTCAAGCTAGGAAGTTCTTAACTAAGTATCAAAGCTAGATGCACATTGTCCTTAATGTATCTAAATCAGTGGCATCCAACAATATAAACAATAAAAGCATAGCAAGAAGGTTTCATGAAGTTTCCCAGAGTATTAAAGGCTCACCGAGGCCTTGACGGCCTTGTAGACAGGCTGGCCTGCCCGTGAAGCAATCTAGAGGTTCCTAACAGGTGATATTCTGCCTGTGAACCTTCTCAAGCTTCATTTACAGGCTTGATAGCCCATGAACACCATTGGAAGTGTAGAAAAAGTGGTTTTTAACGCACCCAACTCCTCACAAACTTCCACAAAGAGATATACCATCATTCCCAACTCAAATGAGGCATGAAAAATCATCCAAAAAACACCAAATCAAAGAATAATTTTTAAAAACCCAAAGCTCGCTTGAAATAACAGAAATAACACAAAAAACACAAATTCAAACAAGAACACAAACACAAGGAAATCACTAAATAAAGAGGACAAACTAAACATCACAACAACTAAAGACTCAACCAAAGCATAATTAATCATCCAAATGAACAAAGTATTCAAAAATAAGAGTACGACATATTCAAATGCTTGGCTTGCCTCCCAAGAAACGCTTGTTTAATGTTATTAGGTTGGCGTACCTCTTTGTTACCTTAAGGAGGCTTGAAGATGGTGTGTTTGTTCCGGCTAGAGGTGGCATAAGAACTACCAATAAAAATAAAGCATACCTTCCTGGATGATGTCAAAGTGAAGACCATGCATGCGTTACCTTTTGGCCTCCATGGAAAAAGCTTCGGCCGGGAATTGTGCAATTTTAACTTAGGTAGATCCTTAGTTGGTTTAAGAATCCTTCCAAGTATTTCTTTTCTTCCGGCAAAAATTCCTTTGAGTACTCCACCAAATTGCTTGGGCCTCCAAGGAATTAGCTTTGGTCGAGAGTTATTTAAGCTAGGCATGGGTGGGTCTTTAGACGGTTTCCACCTCCTACCAGCATCTTCTTCCTTGGACGGTTACCCATAAGAGTTGTCTGGGTTTCCAGGGGAACAAGTTTGGTTAAGTACTCATCAAGCCTTGCATGGGTGGATCAATTGGTGGCTTTAACATCCTATCCACATTTTTTTTGTCAACCTTTCTTGAATGATCAAAAATAGCCCACAAAATTTGCTTTAGCTGCCAAGGAAATATTTTTGGTTGGAAATTGTCCAAGCTCGGCATTCGTGGGTTCAAGGATGACCTTAGCTTCTTACCCATATATTCAAATACAATTCTTGGAATTTTTTCTCTACACTTAAAATTATTGATTGATTGATGGAATGATCAATGATTAGGCAACTAGTTTCCTCACTTGTGGTCGATTAAGATTCTTCCACTTTCTCATATTTTTCTATGGCCATAATTTCATCCTCCCCATTTTCTTCTTCAATGGCATCCATAGGTGGGATTTCTACCGCTTGTTCATTGTTCTTTTTGTGATCATGGGTTTCCTAGAGAAGTTCTCCTAACTAATTCCCAAGTCTTTGAATAGATGCTTGAAAAAATTCAACTGTTGCTTTGACTTGTTTCAATCTGATTTTAGTGGCTCTTAGTTCATAGTTAATGGGTTCAAACCTTCCTAAAGTATTTATCATGAACCTTACCAAAACATCCTTATTATTAAATTGCTTTTTTTTTATGGTCGTTCACTATGAATGACTGGAGGATGATAATGCCACGGTTCTTGATTCCTGGGTGGGGGGCTTCAAAATTCATGGCCCTTTGTAAACAAACACAACTATAAATAATAAGCTATAAAAGAATTTAAAGGAAAAGGAAAAAAAAATATATTTACACAAAACAAAAAGAAACACATAGAAAGACAAAAATTTAAAAATGGAAAGAAAAATGACTAGAGCAATGAGCTAGAAGTTTTACTAGCATTCTTGGACATCCCTGGCATCGGCAACAAAATCTTGATGAGATCCACAAGTGCACGGGTCGTCAAGTAATAAACCCTTCGCATAAGCATGAGAGAGTCATATTCCCTAGGGTCTGAAGAGCCGCCATTACTTCCCCCTAGATGACACTGTCTAGTTTACCCAATATAAGTTTAAAAGAAACTAAGAAAACTAACAAAAGGAATAACTATAGATAGTTCAAGTATGACACACCACATAGATATATTAAGGAAGCAATTAACAATGACGAAGCGAGATTTGCAAGCAAGGATCCCCTGGGACCACTAAAGCTAGAAGGATTCTAGAATTACACAGGCAATGGTGGTTTTGAGCCAAGAGATATCCAAAAGTAGGTTATCTCGGTGGTCACGGCAATAACCCCTTATCGCATACAAGTATTGGCTCAGAATCTCTTCCGACCATTCCCTCCTACAGTTGCATTACAACTAGGAAAATATCTAATTAGGGCTGAAATTCAATACCTATTTCCAGCCCTAATGGTTGGAGGGGTATGAAATACTCGATGGTCACGGCGTATTCATACATGAATCCCTAACAAGCTAAGTGAGTCTAGTACAAGGGCGATGGTCACGCAATTGAGTACAACCTAGAAGTTGGATTACAGAGTTCTCATGCAAAATAACACATCAAAGAACACAAAGTTTGAACCACAAACCAATCAAAAAACACCAGAAGTAAATCACAACATCCATACAAACAAGTTCATCCCAATGTTCACTGGATGCCGGTGACCTAGGGAGTCTAGTTCAACATGAATAAGAGAGAGAACTCAAGATACAAATGGAACATATACAAAATCAAACAAACTCCCTTGAAATGTTGACGAGAAGGTGGTGATGGGAGCTTGTTGAATCTGGGCCAGCAAGGTCCTTGATGTTCTCCTTGATAGCACTCGTCTTCTCCCCTTAGATTTGCCCCTTACATCTACCTTCTCCAGCTGCCTTGAATTCCTAGGTGATGAGGGTGGAGAAAGGGTGGCCAAAGACCCATTCAATTATGCCCTAATCCTCCTTTTAAAATGTTCTTGGGTTGGCTTCACGACCTTCTTCATGGTCTCCTTATAATAAAACTAGGTTGACATTTTCCTCTGGAAGCATCATGTGCTGACTTCGAGGGTCTGGAACATAAACTTTCATATATAGAACATAATGTTTTCCATTCCATATTTCAGGGTTATTACATATGTACCATAGATTAAACATATTGGAATAGTATACCATCACAAAATCTAGTAAGTATCCAAACATTTTGATGTAAACTCCACAAGTATATGGGTTGTAATAAGTAATAAAGTGGTACATCTTGAGGTCTAGGGTCGTCAAACCACAACGACTGTGACTTCTAGTGCTAATTACTCTTCTAATCTCTAATAGGTCAACAATGGTTTGGAAGTGATTAGACTAAAGAAGGATAAAGGGGATGGATGGAAAGGACAGGTGGACAAAGGTTAATTTGTTGTAACAATTAGAAGTAATACCTCATACTAATTCCTAAGTGCATTAGTGTACTGACTTGCTTCCAATGACTATCAAGTACATTTTAAGGTTCTCACGTGTGCTCATGAGCAATGTCAAATCTATAGCTTTCAAATATGCAGAGTTTTGCAATTGTAACTATAGGTCTCATACGCATCAAGTTTTGTAATCACACAAGGCAATTACAACCGCAATAATTGACACACGTCAAGTTTTACAACTACAACTATGGAAATCAAGCGCATCAAGTTATATGACACAATATTTAACATGACAACACAATAAAATTTAATAGTTATTGGAAACATGTAAATCAAATTACACTAAGCAACATGGTTCAAAAGCCTGGGGCACCGTAAAATGGTTACCCCTTCATAGGTTCACATAAATGAAGAAAGGGAAAAGATTCAAAATAAAGATAATTCATGACTCCCTCTTCCAAGCAAAATCTCTTCGATGTGCTCCAAGGAACTTCTTTAGTGGCTTACCTTCACTCCTCAATGTGCCTTCAACTTTATCTTGATCTCCCTATAAAGTGTGGTGAAGATTGCTCATGGCCTCCTTTGATCTTATCAAAGTGGAGAAGAAAACACTGGCAAAGAAGCTTCCCCAAATGTCTAGATCTGGGGCTTACAAATCACTTTTCAGGCCAAGCACGGTCTAAGCACAGTTGTGCTTAGGCCGTGTTTTTCTACGGAATTCAACATAAAATGGCTAAGTGTCCAGGAAGTGAAAAGCACGGGGAGAGCATGGTCGTGCTCTTCCCATGCTCTTGAGAAGCACACTCATGAAAGGAGCAGAGAAATCGTGCTTCAACTATGTGGAAGAATCTCTGAAATTAAGTCAAAAGCACAAGGAGAGAGCACAAGTGTGCTTCCCTTGTTTTTTTCCTTCGAGCACACACATGCTTTCATTATTACTCAAACCACTTGAAACTGGCAATAGGCACAACTGGGATTAGGCCATGCTTGGCTTGAATATGTATGAATTGATGCTTTTTTGTTGTTTTTGTTTTGAAACATCTTCTATTGTTCTAAAACCTTTAATTCTGCCCAATAATAATAGAATACCCATAATAGCATTAAAATGAACACAGATAATGCTAAAGACAAGAAAAACATAAATTGGAGGTAAATAAAATATGATTTGAAATGCACTCATCACATTTCGAGAATATAAATCTCACAACCTCCTTGGAGGAACAATAAAAAAAACATATATTATAAGGATACTATGTCTCACCATTTTATAGAAAAGACACAAATTTCAAAGATATGGATGTATGTTATATATATAAAGATATATATACCAAGTGAATGGTCTAAAATTTGCCATAGTTTGCAAATATGTCAATCACATGTCTGAATATGTGTGTAAACCACAAGTGCACGGGTGTCGAAGTAATAAAATGCCCGGTGAGTCGGGTAGTCGAATCCACAGGGAACAGGGGTACTAGTACTAACTTTTTCTCTGCTTTCTAGCCTAATGATAAATGGAAAGGTGTGGTGATCTAATGTGTGAAGAAATGAATACCGGAGAAGAATATGCAAGGGTGAAATAGATGGAGATCTCAATCAGTAAAACTGGGGTATTCGGGCAATGCTCCCCCTAGGATTCAGGTATTAGGTACCGAATAAGCAAAGTGTTTCTATGAAAAGTAAGTTAAGTCATGGAAATCAAAATATAATCGGCTCCGGCCTCCGATCGCCGATACTAGTCCCCTACGAGGTCTTGGTGGAGAAATCACTCAATCTCAACATCTCACACCACATATGACCGCAAAGCACTCTAGGGATTCCAAGAAGTTTATCCGATTCCTAAAGATTGATCCAACCCTAATTCCCGGTGAAGGATCCTAACCCCCTACAATGTCCCGGTGGAGAAATCTCTCAATCTCACGCCTCACACCAAATATGGTTGCATAGAGCTTAGGGAACGGAGATAGAATACACCAATCGGAGGGGAAAAGGGAATGCTCACTATCGCATGACTCACCCTCTCAACCCCCTTCAATCTTGAGATTCTAAAACTAATGGAGACCTCTCTCTCACCAAGGTAACAAATCATGCAAACCAAATAAATAAAAGATCAACAAGGCAAACAAGCATTAGACAATCAAGATTAAAACTTAATCAAGCATGGATTAAATATAAACACTAAGCAAATCCATAAAAGATGAGAATCCTAGGGTTCACAAGCCCAAATACCCTCTAGGGTGTTAGCTCTCCATGGAGCAACATACAAAACACACCATCAATGAATGAAAGTACATTAAAACCATAGAAATAAACCCCCTTATATATTAACTGATGGCCTTGATGGTGAGCTTCGACGTCTTGAAGGACCCACTCCGAAGCTAGGTTTACCGGTGGCTTCCTTGATGCTATGACGGAGGAGGAATCGATCAAAGTTGGTGATGAAGCGCCTCCAAAGCCGCAAACACCTCCTCTCCAGACCCTAGCCGTCTTACCCCTCAAGAGCCGCACAAAAGATGAGAAAGAATAGGGCAAAACGACTATTTATAGGCCTTAGACCGCGTCTGTCATGTGCCCCCACGGGCCAATGTGGATTTTCCACGCTTCCGCGTGGGCTGCATGAATTTCCACACGGGCGCGTGGACAGCAATTTTGTTGCCGTACCGCTACAGTAAAATTGATACATTACTTTGCTACAGTACTTTTCACAAAATGCGGTTTAAACAATCTTCTCTTGAGGCCACATGTCCGGGCACACGTCCATGTGGTAGGCTATAAAACTTTTCTTCATCGACGTATCTTTGAGAGGTCTTGCAATCTTCACAAAGAGAAGGAACATGAAGATGTGGCTGCCTTTGTGCCCTTCCAACTAGTGAATTGACTTGAATTTTCCTGGAAGTTGGCACACATCTTCATGTTTATGAACTCCTCTCGTGTCTTGGTCCTTGAATTGAACAAGAACTCCCAACATTGTGTCTTTATAGCCTATCTTTGCTTCCTTTTTACTATTCAAGGCATTCATAGCCTATATGCATAAAAGAACACCAAATACACAATATGAGACATAAACCATGGTAAAAATGATGCTCAATACATATAAAACATATATAAAAATATGTCTACTCAAGCACTTATCAAACTCCCCCACACTTAAGTCTTTGCTTGTCCTCAAGCGAAATTAAACATTAAACTCATGGAAAGAAAAGAGAAGTGCTTGGCCTTAGGTTCACCAAAAGAGTACAAAAATAAAATTCTACAGTCATGGAGAGAATCAAACACTAGACCGAACAATCAATGCTATAGCAATCAATCCAATCATAAATGAATGTGATAAAATCCGAATGCGTGTGTGTGAAAAACTCAACTCATTTCAACACTATGTCCACTACCAAGTTCTTATTAACATGGGACTTGATTATAAACAAAAAGAATAGGTAGTAGCTTCACACAATCCTCTAAGGTAGCCTTTTCCAAAGATGCCTCCCGCGTGGCTTTCACACTTTTGAGGTGGTAGCTCTTTCTACCAAGGACGGTAGCTTTCACACATCCCATGAGATAGCTCTTTCTCTCATTAGGGCATAACAAATATCCGACATATGAGAGTAGCTACATACATCATGGGTGGTAGCTCTTTCCACCCCCTATGTACAAACACCAAACAATTTCCAATTCTTTTTTTTTCAAATTTTTCAAATTTTTTTCCTGATTTTCCTCTGATTTTTTTTATTTTTTATTTTTTTATAAAGACTATCACACTAAAGTCCCAAACATCATGAACTGGAGTCTTCATAGGTCAAATGAGCGAGAAAAGTGCACAAAGAGCAATCAGACAAAAATATTCAATAAAATTGGATGAAAACTAGAGCATGATAAAATCCATGTTTATAACCTCCAAAAACTAAGAATTAAACTCTTAACCCTAAGGTGAACCTTCATTGGCAACAAGAGCATGCTCATGAAAACACAAGTAAAAGTCATGTATAAGGTGAACCCTCCCCCACACTTAAGATGTACATTGTCCTCAATGTACGCATGCAAGCACTATGAAAATAATAACAATGTAAGCATAATGTGTGTGGGAATGCAATTAAAACAATACTCCCCTGAACTCCTCATCAATCATTTGGTGAAGTCTAACTCATGGGCTTGTTGTATGGGTTGTGAAGCTCACACGACCATGTGACAATATAACATTATCATGTCTATGACTAAAACACCATCAACAACACTCTCAAGGCCATCTGCACGTAGACAAGGGGTTCAGTGAAGCTCAACATAATAGAAAAGATGTACAAAGTTCTTATAAGTAAACACATGAAGCACAAACTTACACAAACAAAACCAAACACAAAGTTAACTAGAGTCTAAAAGATAAAATAAAGAAAAACTAAAAATGAAAACTTAAGTAAAGAAAACTAAAGAATCATGAGTGGGACGCCTCAAGCATTGACGTCATCTTCTGGTGTTCCCGGTGTGTCAAAAGAATGTTCCCATCCAAGGTTAATCATATACGATCAAAGCTTTTCGGTCCTTGGTGGCATACCTGCAAGAAAACTGCCAAAGGAATGCAAATTTACATGAAATGGCAAGCTGCAGGAATCCACACGGGCACGTGGAAATTCCACGTGCTCGTGTGGGTAATTCTGAGCATGAAATCAGCCCATGCTGGCGCGTGGAAAATCCATGTGCCCGCGTGGAATGCCCACGCGAGCGCGTGGAATGCCCACACAATCGCGTGGATTTTCCACACGCCCGCGTGGGCTTCTTGGGCACAATTTTCAGCCCACGCGGTCGCGTGGGCATCCCACGCGACCGCGTGGGAGCTAGGTTATGGCCAAAAATGCATGCCGACCCTCAATGGTGCTCCAAAACTCTTATAAAAGCATTCTTAAGTATATTAAGGTGATTTCCATGAAGAACAATGCATGAGAACCAAGATATCCACATAAATTTCAAAAAATGGAAGCATCGAGAAGGTTAGAAAAATGAGAGTTTACCGGTGTGAATTGAGGAATAAAGTATGATTAAATGGCCAGCAAAACCCTTCTAAACCTTTTAATGACCAAGGAAAAATATTTGGGGGTGTGGGTGTGTCAGAAAGATAAAGGGATGTGTGAATGAAAATTGTGAATAGTGGTCCTCTTCATCAATTTACCCCACATGGGGATGTGAAAACTCCACATGGGGGCGTGGGTACTGTACACGGGCGCGTGTGGTGATAAGTGCTTGTGCGATATGAATGCAAAGCGTTCATTGCTTATGTTGAGTATTACTTTTCTCAGGTTTTTACACTAATATGTGTGTTTTTATGTTACTTTCGTGCAGGTAGGGTTGTGAGGCCGATTATTAAGGAAAGAAGGCAATGTGGATCACAATGCATCGCTTTTGGAGGAAATCTTGCTAAGGTTCAAATGCGAAGACATAGGTCAGGTGTGAGATGCTAGAGTGTGTGCCAACCTCCTCGTATTCTAATTAGCACATCCATTTGGAGGGGCACAAGGGCAGTCACACTAGAGCATTCCGACGTATGCACATAGAACAAGAGCTCCACCAACTTGTCTATCATTGAAGAAGCAAGTGATCCACGACTTGAACGTGTGCCCGTTTGCGTTACCCCAATGAAACTATGGATTTGGGAAGCTATTCAGTCCTGATACTGTAGTAGAGCATTATAGCAAAGTACTGTAGCAGCACTGTTTACAGCTGGCCGAGAAAACAGGAATTCAGAGAATCCATACGGGCATGTGGAAATTATACACGCCCGTGTGGAAATTCCACATGGGCGTGTGTAGATTCCACAGGCCCCGCATGGTCACCCGATTCCAGCCCTATTTAAAGCCGATTCAGCCCCGATTTCAGTATTCTTTTCTCCATCTTTTCCACAACTTGAGAGAGGACTTCGGCTGGGGTTTTGAGGGATATTGGCTAGGGTTTTGGATAGGTTCTATGGCTCCGACATTGCGCGTTGTTTGGAAGAAGGTTATTGGGAGAGCTTTCGTCGGCACCGATCTTGCGAGATGTATCCTAAGCCAGACAAAGGATCAATTGCGACGAGTAGAGGACTCTCCACAAGGCCATCAACACAACTATCGAGGGGGTTTTCTATGGATTCGTTGCTTTTACATTCTATTTCTTTGATTGTACATAGCCCCATGGAGAGCTAAACCCCTAGTGGGTACTTGGGTATTTGTGAACCCTAGGATGTATTTGTTTCATTGAATCTCTTTATTATGCTTTCAATTAATTGATGTTTATTGTGAGTTCCAACCTTGAATGCTTGATTGTATGAACATTTCCCTTAGAGTGACACTAGGGTTGAGAGTTCTTGTTGGTAACCTTGTGCGCGAGTGACACACCACGAGTGTTAGACAAAGCTAGGTCAGAGAGTGTTGAGTGGGTGAGTCGAGAGGTACAGGAGCGTCCCCTTTCCCCTCTGACATGATAGATTCTACCTCAGTTCCTCGAGTTCTTTGCAGCCATAATAGAGTGAAAGGTCTAAGGGATGAACTTCCGCTGGGGCTTAGTTGCGCATGCAACGGAGTAAAGCGTTGAGGTGATGTTAGTATCTAGGGCTTAATCGTGGTTAGGGATCTTCCACCTGGACCAAAGGGTTAGGTCTATAATTAGGAAGAGATTTATCACTTGGAATCCCTAGAGCTCATTGCAACTCTATGCGAGTGCGAGGTTGAGAGGTTATCTAATCTCTCCTCCGGGACATGTATAGAGTTAGGCATAGGTTACCTTAGATTTGGGACTATGTAATTAAGGATTTCCATGACTCACCATTGTATTGATTAGGAAGCATAATACAGGGTTCTTGCACTTGAAACAATTATCCTAGGTGGAGCATTATCAAAGTACCCCATCTTTATTGATTGCCTTACCTCGTCCTTTACTCATGCTCTCTTACTTGTTGCTTTTACTTTTGAGAATTGAATCATTGTCACAATTATCATTACTAATCTTTCACATAGCTAAGAAGAGAATTAAGTGTTTTTATTCCCTACTCCCTGTGGATTCGATACCCGCTCACCAGGGATTATTGCTTCGACAAACCCGTGCACTTGCAGAATATACGCAAGGGGACCTTGTTATGTGGGTTGCAGAATTTCTACAGAAACACATCCATAGAGATATTTACATGAAATTAAGTCCAATTTCTCAACTAAAAACATGAATATCATCCTAAACCATGCCACACACATACATTTCAACTAAAACACCAAAAATCTTCATGAAGAACTCAACACCAACAAAAATTCATCAAAACACCCACTCATGAATTTATTACTACAGAAACAAAAATCTAAACTAGAAAACATTTAAACACTTGGGTTGCCTCCCAAGAAGTGCTTGTTTTACGTCACTAAGCTTGACGTACCTCTTCCTTACCTTATGGAGGCTAGAAAAGAGTGTGTTCCTCCCGACTAGACATTGCATAGCTACTTCCTTTAAACCAAGAGTCTAGTTGTCAGGTTGGAATATTAATTGGAGAGTCCAACCATCTTACTTTCGGTCTCCAAGGAAACAATTTGGGTTGGGAATTGTTTAAGCTTAGCACAGGTGGGTCATTGGATGGCTTCAATCTCCTACCCACATCTTTTTCCCTTCCCAAAACCTCTTTCTTGCGTTGTATGAGTTGATCAATCCCAAAGAGAGATGCTTGTTCCATTACCTTAGGATTTGCTTCTTCTTGTGTATTTTCAACTTGAAAGGAACATGAGACTAGCAAATCCCCTTGAAAATTCCCTCGCTCACAAGCACAATCTTCATTCTCACAATCTAAAATCTCAAAATGATATTCAACTTCTTTCTTTTCATTTTCTACACCAATGTACTCATTTTGCCCAACTTCTTCAATTGTGCGCATGGCCTCATCATGTCCCAGAGACACTTGCCTTGCTTGTTCAAATTCTTCTTTTTCCTTAGCAAGCATGTCCAAGATCTCTCCTAATTGATGCTCAATGTTTTTGATGGAGACCTCATGGCAACTTAATGTGGCCTCAATATTTTGGAAACGGGCATCGGTTGCTTCAATAAATCTTGGTAACACTCTTTCCAACCGAAGTACATCTTCTTCAACTTTCTCATCCCATTGAAGTTCTTGTTGACGTACTTCCCATTGTTGTCCATCAATATCCCATAAGAGATTTGGGCAGCTCCTTCGAGTTGGATGATATGTGGTATGACATGGATTGTATTGTTGATGAACACTATCAAGTCGATCAATTTTTCTAGTGACAACATCAACTTGTGAACATAATTCTATAAGTGGATCAATCATCATTCAAGTTCCATGCAAGAAAAAGTAAATAAGACAAAATAAAATAAATTAGAAAGGTGGAAGAAGATAGAGTGAAATAGATAAAAACAAAATAAAAATCGATGAGAATGATGGAAGAAAAAGAAAGTGTGGAATAGACAAAATAAAGAAAAAGATAAGTGGCTAGAGCAACAAAGTCCTAGCGTTCCTAGTATTTTGTTCCCCGAAAACGGCGCCAAAAACTTGACACGTCCGAATATGCGTGTAAACCACAAGTGCATGGGTGTCGAAGTAATAAAATACCCGGTGAGTCGGGTAGTTGAATCTATAAGGAACAGGGCTACTAGTACTAACTTCTTCTCAGCTTTCTAGCCTAATGATAAATGGAAAGGTGTGGTGATCTAATGTGTGAAGAAATGAATACCGGAGACGAATATGCAAGGGTGAAATGGATGGAGATCTTAATCAGTAAAAGTGGGGTATTCGGGCAATGCTCCCCCTAGGGTTCAGGTATTAGGTACCGGATAAGCAAAGTATTTCTATGAAGAGTAAGTTAAGTTGTGGAAATCCAAATATAATCGGCTCCGGCCTCCTGATCGCTGATACTAGTCCCCTACGAGGTCCCGGTGGAGAAATCCCTCAATCTCAACACCTCACACCACATATGGCCGTAAAGCACTCTAGGGATTCAAAGAGGTGTATCCGATTCCTAAAGATTGATCCAACCCTAATTCCCGGTGAAGGATCCTAACCCCCTACAAGGTCCCGATGAAGAAATCTCTCAATCTCATGCCTCACACCACATATGGTTGCATAGAGCTTAGGGAACAGAGATAGAATACACCAATTGGAGGGGAAAGGGGATACTCACTATCTCATGACTCACCCTCTCAACCCTCTTCAATCTTGAGATTCTAACCCTAATGGAGACCTCTCTCTCACCAAGGTAACAAATCATGCAAACCAAATAACCAAAAGATCAATAGGGCAAGCAAGCATTAGACAATCAAGATTAAAAGTTAATCAAACTCGGATTAAATAGAAACACTAAGCAAATCCACAAAAGAAGATAATCCTAGGGTTTACAAGCCCAAATACCCTCTAGGGTTTTAGATATCCATAGAGCAACATACAAAACACACCATCAATGAATGAAACTACATTAAAACCATAGAAATAAAACCCCTTATATATGAACTGATGGCCTTGATGGAGAGCTTTGACGTCTTGAAGGACCCACTCCGAAGCTAGGTTCACCGGTGGCTTCCTTGATGCTATGACGGAGGAGGAATCGATCAAAGTTGGTGACGAAGCGCCTCCAAAGCCGCAAAGACCTACTCTCCAAACCCTAGCCGTCTCAACCTTAAGAGCCGCACAAAAGATTAGAAAGAATAGGGCAAAATGACTATTTATAGGCCTTAGACCGCGTTTGTCACGTGCCCCCACGAGCCCATGTGGATTTTCC
The DNA here is from genome assembly GCF_009730915.1 of Dioscorea cayenensis subsp. rotundata. NCBI lineage: Eukaryota > Viridiplantae > Streptophyta > Magnoliopsida > Dioscoreales > Dioscoreaceae > Dioscorea > Dioscorea cayenensis. The sequence goes on along the minus strand of NC_052471.1, from coordinate 8,059,469 downwards.
ACGCGCCCGCGTGGGCTGTAGGAATTCCAACGCGGGTGCGTACTTTTCACAAAACACATAATTTTGATACAGTACTTTTCACAAAAAAATGGTTCAAACACTCTTCTATTGAGGCCACATGTCCGGGCACACGTCCATGTGGTAGGCTGACAAGGTCCCCTTGCGTATATCCCGCAAGTGCACGGGTTTGTCGAAGTAATAATCCTGGGTGAGCGGGTATCGAATCCACAGGGAGTAGGGAGTAAAGACACTTAATTTGATTCTTAGCTATGTCGAATATCAACAATGATAACTGTGACAATGATTCAATTCTCAATAATTAAAAGCAACAAGTAAGAGAGCAAAAGTAAGGAGGAGGTAAGGCAATCGATAAAGATGGGGTACTCGGATGATGCTTCACCTAGGATAATCGCTTCAAGTGCAAGAACTCTCTATTATGCTTCCTAATCAATGCAATGGTGAGTCGTGGAAATCCTTACATACATAGTCCCGAATCTAAGGTCAACTATGCCTAACTTTATTCATGTCCCGGAGGAGAGATTAAATAACCTCTCAACCTCGCACTAGAATAAAGTGGCAATGAGTTCTAGGGATTCCAGAAGATAAATCTCTTCCTAATTATAGACCTAACACTTTGGTCCAGACGGAAGGTCCCTAACCACAATTAAGCCCTAGATACTAAGATCACCTCAACGCTTCACTCCGTTGCACGCGCAACTAAGCCCCAGCGGAGATTCATCCCTTAGACCATTCACCCTATTATGGCCACAAAGAACTCGAAGAACGGAGGCAGAATCTATCACGTCAGAGGGGAAAGGGGACGCTACTGTACCTCTCGACTCACCCTCTCAACCCTCTCCAACCTAGCTTTGTCTAACGCTCGTGGTGTGTCACTCACTCATAAGATTACCAACAAGAACTCTCAACCCTAGTGTCACTCTAGGGGAAATGTTCATACAATCAAGCATTCAAGGTTGGAACTCACAATAAGCATCAATTTATTGAAAGCATAATAAAGAAGTTCAAAGAAACGAATACATCCTAGGGTTCACAATCACCCAAGTAACCACTAGGGGTTTAGCTCTCCATGGAGCTAAGTACAATCAAAGAAATCAAATATAAAAGCAATGAATCCATAAAGGAACAACCTCGATGGTCGTGTCGCTGGTCTTGTCGATGGTCTTGTGGAGAGTCCTCTACTCGTCGCAAGGGATCCTTTGTCCGGCCTAGGATACAACTCGCCGGATCGATGCCGACGAAAGCTCTCCCAATAACCTTCTTCCAAACGACGCGCGATGTCGGAGCCGTAGAACCTCTCCAAAATCCTATCCAATACCACTCAAAACCCTAGCCGAATCCCTCTCGCATGTTGGGGAAAAGATGGAGAAAAGAATACCAAAATCGGGGCTGAATCGGCTTTAAATAGGGCTGGAATCGGGTGACTCCACGGGCGTGGACGGTACACGCGCCCATGCAGAATTTCCACATGGCCGTGGGTAATTTCCACACACCCGTGTGGATTCTCTGTTTCTTTGATTTCTCCGACGGCTGTGAATAGTACTGCTACAGTACTAGCCACAGTATCGCTACAATGCTCTGCTGCAGCCTTCGACCTGAATGACTTCCCAATTCCATATTTTCATCGCGGTAACGCAAACGGGTACACGTTCACGTCGTGAATCACTTGCTTCTTTAATGATTTACATGTTGGTGGAGCTCTTGTTCTTATGTGCATAAGTCGGAATGCTCGAGTGTGACTGCCTTTGTGCCCCTCCAAATGGATGTGCTCACTCGAATACGAGGAGGTTGCCACACACTCTAGCATCTCACACCTGACCTACGTCTTCGCGTTTGACCCTTAGCAAGATTTCCTTCAAAATAGGTGCATTATGATCCATATTGGCCTATTTCCTTCATACTCGGCCTCACAACCCTACCTGCATAAAAGTAACATAAAAACACACATATTAGTGTAAAAACCTGAGAAAAAGTAATGCTCAACATAAGAAATGAACACTCGCGATTCATATCGCACAAGCACTTATCAAACTCCCCCACACTTAAGCTTTTGCTTGTCCTCAAGCAAACATTAAAACATTCTGTGCATCAATGAAGAAAATATTGAAAGTGCTTGGCCTTAGGTTCACCGAGGCATACAAAGAAAGTATTCTACGAGTAAGGAAAATTTCAACACTAAACACGAAAAAACAATCCTCTAGCTAAAAACTTGAATAAAAAAGGACAACAAACCCGAATTTCGTGTATGTGTTTGAACTCACTCAAAACAACCCAAAATATACTACTCAAAGTTCTAAGTACAAGGGACTTATTTATCTACAAAAGTGACAAAAATTTTAAAAGATGGTAGTAGCTTCACACATCCTCTAAGGTAGACCTTTCCAAAGCGGCCGCTAAGGTGGCATTCACACTTTCGAGGTGGTAGCTCTTTCTACCCGAGTGGTAGCTTTCACTCATCCTATGAGATAGCTCTTTCTCTCATTAGGGCATAACTAGTATCCGACTTGTCAGAGTAGCTTCATACTTCATAGGTGGTAGCTCTTTCCACCCAAAAAATACAAACAAACAATAAAACTATTTTGTTCCTTCTTTTCATTCATTTTTTTTTTGAATTTAGCAAAAGAAGTAAACCTAACTAGTCCCTTTAACATCGAACATGAGTTTCCAATAGAGTTCTGAGAGTGAGTAGTGCACTAAGTGTAAATCGGGCAAAAAATCCTAAACATTCAAGCAAGAACTAGAGCATGAAAACATTCAATGTTAACAATTCTCCTAGACATAAGAATATAATCATTACAACTAAGGTGAAACGCCATTGGCTATGTGAGCATATATCAATAAAAAACAATAGAAAAGATGTGCGCATTATGAAACTCCCCTCCACACTTAAGTTGTACATTGTCCTCAATGTACACATGCAAGCTCACTCAAAATATATCATTCAAAAATAGATGTGGGAGAAGCAATCAAAACAATACTCCTCTGACTCCTAGTGTTGCGTTTTATGAAGCTAATTCATTGGGAGTAGTGTTCCAACGGGTTGTGAAGCTCACACAGCCAAGTGCCGAAGCACCTTGGCCGTGCCCATGACTAAGTCTCAATTCCCAAGATGACAAGACCATCTGCATGCATACACGAGGGGGTTCAGTGAAGCTCAAGAAAAACAAAAATAACTCGAGTGTATAAAAGATGAAGCAATGAATACAACTCGGTAAATGCAACATAACATAAACTTAGAAGGAAAAATCCTTTCTGAGTGAACAAGTCTAAAAACAAGAAAATAGAATAAAGTAAAATGCACGAAAGTAAAAGAAAAGTCAAGTGTCAGAGTTACTCTCAGGCTCCTATGTTGTTGCTGCTGCTGAAGATAGTGGGTCCTCCGGTGCTGGGGTCGATGATGGAGGTGCTGGAGGAACTGACGGAGCCCGAAGATTCCTCAGCTGCAGGACAAATGATGAGGTAACGTCTCGCTCTAGGATCTGCTGTAATATGTCAAAACGTGCCATGAACTCTGTATACTGAGTGGCTTGCGTAGCCCGAATCTCGGCAACCTCAGCTCAGACCACTCCTATAGCATTCTCGAGCCTCTCAAAGCGATCATTGGCTTGAGATGGTGAAAACATACGCACTGGGGGTGGTTCCTCGGCTGTTGTAGGTGCCTCGGTCTTCATCGATGCTGGCTGAGGCTCGGGGGTGGGCTGAGATGCTCTGGCTTCATCACCCTCATCCTCAGCTATCTCTGGGGCTGGTAGGACTAAAGCAAAGACCCCTGTCCGAACCCTGCGGACAATGCCCATCAACCGTATAGTCTCTAAACTCAGTGGAGCGGGTACACTCGTCTTCTCGGCCCCGCGAATCGAATCCAAGAGACCCATGCCCACACTAATCTCGTAATGTAGGGGCCCGAGAAGATCTCTCTAGTCTAGCATAGTATAACTGGTGCCTGATGTACTCTTCCAGAATGTGCCCTAAATGAATCCGTACGCGCTCTACCATCGAGTATAAGTACAGCGGCTCCTGACGGCTCAAAACACCAGTACTGTCACCGCGGCCATTCACCGACCTACTCATGATGGCGTGCAAATATCTGTATGCAGGTCGGGAAAGGCACGTGGCTTTTGACACCCCTGGCTCGTACTGACCTTGACCACATAGTACTCTATAAGCTCTCTGCAGGGTCAAGGTTGCAGGATAATCAATAGGCAACTATGCATACTCCTCTGTATCCGTGAATGCCTCCTCGTACAAGCCAAGTTGGATGGAAAACTGCGTAATGCTCAAGCTATGGTGGCGTCCAAATACTCTGAACTGAATGGTGTCCAAAATGTTGAAGCTCAAATATGCTCTATCAAACTCAAACGAGGATAGCACCTCCAGTGCAAACTCTCAGATGGCTGGCTCTCTAATCGTCAGCAACTACCGCCAACCACCTTCTGAAACTAGATCCTCGATCTCATCGACAAACTTATCTCCCTGTTGAAGCTCCCGCAATATAGTCGTGTCTAAAAATCTAGTCTGTCCGAAACAGAGTCTTGACAAGCGCTCATAACGGACCTGATGTCCGGGAATCGCAAATCGCATGCCCTCCGGCTCAGGGGATGACTCACGTGGCCTCTTATCAGCTTGCTTCTTTGACTTAGGTGCCATGATTTGCAAAATTTAAACGAAATTGATCAAACAAGTTGATAAAACAATGCTACAGAAATCCACACGGTCGTGTGGAATTTCCGCACCCCTGTGTGGATTCACGGGGCGTGAGAACCGCACGGCCACGCATCAACAATCCAAAAATACAACTTAATAATACTTATAACTTCATTGTAAACATAAATTATCATTCCAACTGAAGAAACGAAGCATTATTAACCAGATTAATCGATAGAAAATACGAATTGACAAAGAAGATGATGAAAAAGGATTTAACGACGAGGAGGAGTGAGAAAATGAAGAGCTGACAGGAAAACTTCGCTAAAATCCAACCAAACTGACGCTATGGACTCGGAGAGTGTTGTGAGAGTATTTTGAAATAAAAAAGAGTCGTGAAGAGGGAGTGGAATCATCCTCTTTTAAACAGAACTCGTGACTTTTGGCATTCTGTGCATCCACACGGGCGTGCGGAAATTACACACGCCCGTGCGCCAAACCGACAAGGGCAAACGCATGCCCCTGTGGCTTCCCTGGACATCCGAGAAAAATATCAAGAATGACACATGCCTGTGTGGAAATTACCCATGGGCGTGGATGTTTACATGCTCAACTCACAGGGGCAGCCGCACGCCCCTGTGTTTTCTCGGGATGGAGGAAACACCCTGTAGAGATTTGCACGGGCTTGCGAAAATTACCCACACCCGTGTATGGTTCACAAGGTCACCCATGAGGCGAGGTCCACGCCCTCAGTGCTCTCGGGAAAAATCGCCCAACTCTACTGGTGTTTTGCACGCCTGCGTGAAATTACCCACGGGCGTGCGCCAATTGCATGGTCGTTCACAGGGGCAGCCGCACGCCCTTGTGCCTTCTCTGGATGAGCTCGCAATATACACCCACGGGCGTGTGGAAATTCCATGCGCCTGTGTGTTTTCTCTGGGTGACCTAGAAAAACCTGCAGGCTTTGCAAAACTATTCTGACATGTTTACACACACAGAGCCTGCTATATTATGCAAAATTTACCAGATAAAAACACAAAACTGAACTCAAATGACCAGACTTCGCCAACTCTCAACAAATCACACAATGAGTACTTTTAAAAATCCCACAACAAAATCGTTGCACAAGCACTTAAAAATTGAAACACCAACAATTAACAGTTTATTCATGAAAACAAACTAAACTAAAAGGTGCGAGAACAATAAACACTTGGGTTTCCTCCCAAGAACCGCTTGTTTAATGTCACTAAGCTTGACGTATCTTTCTTAGCTCACGGGGGTTCATAAATGAAGGTTGCCCTCTTACCCATGGCTTGAAAGCATGATGAGCAAAATCTCTTAAGGGTAGAGGGTGTACTCTAGGGCTTTGGACCACCTAGCAATGGTCCGTCCAACTTCCTTGGCTCATGTACGTCTCCAACAATCTTGGAGCATTTTCGGTGGCGTCTCCGAGCCCTCTTCATTTTCCGAAGCACCTTCTTCAAGATCCCCGGGGTAGCTGTTCCTTCTCCAGTCGAACCAAGCATCATTACTTCTTCATTGCTCTCCTCTTGGTCGAACAAACCTTCATATGGATCCGGGATGAACATTTCCTGCACATATTCATCAACAAGCTCATCAGTAGTGTCTAGAAAATATAAAGTGTCATCAAAATCAAGAGAATGCTGCATGGCTTCAGCAAGGTGGTATGTGAGCTTGTCATCTCCAACTCTCAATCTGAGTTCTCCGCAGTCCATGTCAATCAATGCTTTGGAAGTCCGCAAGAACAGTCTCCCAAGTATCAAGGGTACATTCGCATCCTCATCAACATCTAGCACTACAAAGTCAACCGGAAAATATACTTGTCCACCTTGACAAGCACGTTGACAAGGTCCCCTTGCGTATATCCCGCAAGTGCACGGATTTGTTGAAGTAATAATCCCGGGTGAGCGGTTATTGAATCCACAAGGAGTAGGGAGTAAAGACACTTAATTCGATTCTTAGCTATGTGGAATATCAACAATGATAAGTGTGATAATGATTCAATTCTCAATAATTAAAAGCAACAAGTAAGAGAGCAAAAGTAAGGAGGAGGTAAGGCAATCGATAAAGATGTGGTACTCGGATGATGCTTCACCTAGGATAATCGCTTCAAGTGTAAGAACTCTCTATTAAGCTTCCTAATCAATGCAATGGTGAGTCATGGAAATCCTTACATACATAGTCCCAAATCTAAGGTCAACTATGCCTAACCCTATTCATGTCCCGGAGGAGAGATTAAATAACCTCACAACCTCGCACTCGAATAAAGTTGCAATGAGCTCTAGGGATTCCAGGTGATAAATCTCTTCCTACTTATAGACCTAACCCTTTGGTACAGGCGGAAGGTCCCTAATTACAATTAAGCCCTAGATACTAAGATCCCCTCAACGCTTCACTCCGTTGCACGCGCAACTAAGCCCCAGCGGAGATTCATCCCTTAGACCATTCACTCTATTATGGCCGCAAAGATCTCAAGGAATGGAGGTAGAATCTATACGTCAGAGGGGAAAGGGGACGCTCCTGCACCTCTGGACTCACCCTCTCAACCCTCTCCAACCTAGCTTTGTCTAACGCTCGTGGTGTGTCACTCACTCACAAGGTTACCAACATGAACTATCAACCCTAGTGTCGCTCTAGGGCAAATGTTCATACAATCAATCATTCAAGGTTGGAACTCACAATAAACATCAATTTATTGAAAGCATAATAAAGAAGTTCAAAGAAACGAATACGTCCTATGGTTCACAATCACCCAAGTACCCAGTAGGGGTTTAGCTCTCCATGGAGCTAAGTACAACCAAAGAAATCAAATGTAAAAGCAATGAATCCATAGAGAAACCCCCTCGATGGTCGTGTCGATGGTCTTGTGAAGAGTCTTCTACTCGTCGCAAGGGATCCTTTGTCCGGCCTTGGATACAACTCGCTGGAATGATTGCCGACGAAAGCTCTCCCAACAACCTTCTTCCAAATGACGCGCGATGTCGGAGCTGTAGAACCCCTCCAAAAACCTAGCCAATACCCCTCAAAACCCTAGCCGAAGCCCTCTCGCAAGTTGGGGAAAAGATGGAGAAAAGAATAACAAAATTGGGGCTGATTTGGCTTTAAATAGGGCTGGAATCGGGCGACTACCCGGGCGTGGATGCTCCACATGCCCGTGCAGAATTTCCACACGGGCGTGGGTAATTTCCCCACGCCCGTGTGGATTCTCTAAAACTGTCATTTTCAGCCGGCTGTGAAGAGTAACTGCTACAGTGTTTGCTATAGTACTATGCCGTGGATCGCTTTTCATCGAGGTAACATAAACGGGCACACGTTTATGCCGTGGATCGCTTTGCTTCTTCAATGACGGATAAGTTGATGGAGATCTTGTTCTATGTGCATAAGTCAGAATGCTTGAGTGCGACTGCCCTTGTGCCCATCCAAATGGGTGTGCAAACTCAAATACGGGGAGGTTGGCACACACTCTAGCATCTCGCACCCGACTTATATCTTCGCGTTTGAACCTTAGCAATATTTCCTCCAAAATTGGTGCATTGTGATCCACATTGGATTCTTTACTTCATAATTGATTTCACAACCCTACCTGCATAAAAGTAACATAAAAACACACATATTAATGTAAAACCCAAGAAAAGTAATGCTCAACATAAGGAAAGAATGCTTCGCATTCATATCACACAAGCACTTATCACACATCTTCAATGATACCTCTCGGATGTCGTACCATTTGGTCCGCCAATTGTAAAGTCATCCGAGTAGGCCTATCCTCCCCTAAGCCTAGCTTTTGGAAGAAAGTATATGGCATGACATTGATACTTGCCGCTGAATCCGCCAATGCCATTTCCTCACCTAAGTTGCTAATGTTACACCGAATGATGAAGCTTCCCGGGTCTTTCTTCTTGTTCGGCATGTTCTTTTGCAACACCGCCGAGCATGAAGCATCTAGCACCACTGAAGCACTCTCCTCCAATTTCCTCTTGTTGGTCAATAGGTCTTTTAGGAACTTCGCGTACTTAGGCATTTGAGCCAATGCCTCTACAAAAGGAATATTGATGTGGGAGTTGCTTGAACAGACTAAGGAACTTCTTATACTGTTCATCCCCTTGGTCATTCTTCAATCTAGAGGGGTAAGGGATTCTTGGGTTGAATAGTGGGGTTGCCACCTCTTTCTCTTTGTTTACTCCCTTCTCAACCTCTACAACCTCGGGTGTGTGTTCTTTTGGCTTTTCACTCGGAAGCCTCCCTTCAACCTCACGACCACTTCTCAAAGTGATCGCCTTCGCATGTTCTCTAGGATTGGTTTCCGTGTTGCTTGGTAAACTTCCATGTGGCCTTTCGGAGAGAGACTTCGCAATTTGCCCTACTTGATTTTCAAGGTTGTGCAAGGAAGTGGTGTGATTGCGAAGTGTAGCCTCGACTGATTCAAACCTTGTATTTGCCGATTGAACAAATCTAGCCAAGTGCTTTTCCAAATCCGTCATTCGGGTTTCCAAGCCTGAAATTCTGTTTTCCACTTGAGGGGCTTGTTGTTGTTCTTGGAAACCCGATGGCCCCATGGACTTCTGTGGTCCTTGATTGCTACATGAAAAATTGGGATGATTCTTCCAACCTGAATTGTAGGTGTTGCTGTATGGGTTCCCTTGAGGTCTCATGCCGTTACCTACAAAGTCAACGTTCTCAACTGAAGAAACATCACCAATGATGATTGGGCAATCGGAGGGAGCATGTCCTCCACCACAACCGGTGCAATTGGTCACGGCCGCAACTCTATTCAAAGCTATAAGATCTAGCTTCTTACTTAAACTCTCCACTTGGGCCGGCAATGAAGTTACCGCATCAATTTCATGGAGACCGGCCACCTTTTTCTTCTCCCTAGCGTTCCACTGGTAGCTATTTAACCCCATTTCCTCAATCAATTGATGAGCCACATCGGAGTTCTTGCTACCTAAGGTACCTTTTGCCGCCGCATCCAAGAGTTACCTTGTACTCGGGTTCAAACCATTGTACAAGGTTTGAACAATCATCCACTCCGGGAATCCGTGTTGCGGACACTTTCACAGGAGTTCCTTGAACCTTTCCCATGTCTCAAATAGAGACTCCAATTCCAACTGCACAAAGAATGAGATCTCATTCCTAAGCTTTGCTGATTTTCTGGGAGGAAAATAACGGGCTAGAAAAGCTTCTACCATCTCCTCCCATGTAGTGATTGATGCTCTAGGTAATGAGTGTAGTCACTGCTTTGCTCTCCCTTTAAGGAAAAATGGGAAGGCTCTCAATTTGATGGCATCATCCGTCACACCATTTATCTTGACAGATGTCACACACCTCGAGGAAGCTCTCTATGTGATCTGTCTGGATCCTCATCGCCAAACTGCTGAATTGTGAGGGACTCGCTGCAGACATATGGATGAATGCCGGCTTTAGCTCGAAAAGTTCGAGTCATGAATTGGGGACCGCACAATACTTGATTGTGTCCCCAACACTGAAGGTCCGGCATAATCGGATAGTGTTCATTGTTTTCAGATCCTTCTACTTCCAAATTAGCTGGATTATGCTGTTCTTGCATATGTTCTTTCCCTTTTCTTCTAAGTGTATGTTCAAGCTCAGGGTCTCCTTCAATCAATATTGATGGATTCCCTCGGGTCATAAACTGGAGCTGCACCAAAAAGAAAGAAAAAGACAATCATAACGATGATAGAATAAGAAGATATGAATTAGAATGTGTGGTGAAATAGCTAAGAAAACAAAGTGCAAAGTATCTCTAAACGCCTAGCTCCCCAGCAACGGCACCAAAAACTTGACAAGATCCCATTACGTATATACGGCAAGTGCACGAGTTTGTTGAAGTAATAATCCCGGGTGAGCGGGTATCGAATCCACATGGAGTAGGGAGTAAAGACACTTAATTTGATTCTTAGCTATGTCGAATATCAACAATGATAAGTGTGACAATGATTCAATTCTCAACAATTAAAAGCAATAAGTAAGAGAGCAAAAGTAAGGAGGAGGTAAGGCAATCGATAAAGATGGGGTACTCGGATGATGCTTCACCTAGGATAATCGCTTCAAGTGCAAGAACTCTCTATTATGCTTCCTAATCAATGCAATGGTGAGTCGTGGAAATCCTTATATACATAGTCCCAAATCTAAGGTCAACTATGCCTAACTCTATTCATGTCCCAGAGGAGAGATTAAATAACCTCTCAACCTCGCACTAGAATAAAGTTGCAATGAGTTCTAGGGATTCCTGGAGATAAATCTCTTCCTAATTATAGACCTAACACTTTGGTCCAGGCGAAAGGTCCCTAACCACAATTAAGCCCTAGATACTAAGATCCCCTCAACGCTTCACTCACGTTGCACGCCAACTAAGCCCCAGCGGAGATTCATCCCTTAGACCATTCACCCTATTATGGCCACAAAGAACTCGAAGAACGGAGGCAGAATCTATCACGTCAGAGGGGAAAGGGGACGCTACTGTACCTCTCGACTCACCCTCTCAACCCTCTCCAACCTAGCTTTTGTCTAACGCCTGTGGTGTGTCACTCACTCATAAGATTACCAACAAGAACTCTCAACCCTAGTGTCACTCTAGGGGAAAATGTTCATACAATCAAGCATTCAAGGTTGGAACTCACAATAAGCATCAATTTATTGAAAGCATAATAAAGAAGTTCAAAGAAACGAATACATCCTAGGGTTCACAATCACCCAAGTAACCACTAGGGGTTTAGCTCTCCATGGAGCTAAGTACAATCAAAGAAATCAAATATAAAAGCAATGAATCCATAAAGAAACCTCCTCGATGGTCGTGTCGATGGTCTTGTGGGGAGTCCTCTACTCGTCGAAAGGGATCCTTTGTTCAGCCTAGGATACACCTCGCCCGATCAAATGCCGACGAAAGCTCTCCCAATAACCTTTTTCCAAATGATGCGCGATGTTGGAGCCGTAAAACCTCACCAAAAACCTAGCCAATACCCCTCAAAACCCTAGTCGAAGCCCTCTCGCAAGTTGGGGAAAAGATGGAGAAAAGAATACCAAAATCGGGGCTGAATCGGCTTTAAATACGGCTAGAATCGGGCGACTCCACGGGCGTGGACGGTACACGCGCCCATGCGGAATTTCCACACGGCCGTGGATAATTTCCAAACGCCCACGTGTATTCTCTGTTTCTCTGATTTCTCGGCCGGCTGTGAACAGTGCTGCTACAGTGTTTCTACAATGCTCTTCTGTAGTCTTCGTTCTGAATAACTTCCCAATTCCATGTTTTCATTGGGGTAACGCAAACGAGCACACGTTTACGTTGTGAATAACTTGCTTCTTCAATTATATACATGTTGGTGGAACTCTTGTTCTTATGTGCATAATTCGGAATGCTCGAGTGTGACTGCCTTTGTGCCCCTCCAAATGGATATGCTCACTCGAATGCGAGGAGGTTGGCACACACTCTAGCATCTCACACCTGACCTATGTCTTCGCGTTTGATCCTTAGCAAGATTTCGTCCAAAATAGGTGCATTATGATCCACATTGGCCTATTTACTTCATACTCGGCCTCACAACCCTACCTGCATAAAAGTAACATAAAAACACACATATTAGTGTAAAAACCTGAGAAAAGTAATGCTCAACATAAGGAATGAACACTTCGCATTCATATTGCACAAGCACTTATCAACCATAGACACTAATACTAAGGGAGTTTTCCTATGGATTACTTACATTTACTTTCGATTTCATTGTTGATTGTATTGTGCTCCGTGGAGAGCTAAATCCCTAGTGTGTACTTTGATTTTGTAAACCCTAGGATGTTATTGTTTCTTTGACCTTCCATTATGCTTTCCTTAATTGATGTTTTTAATTGAGTTCTAATCTCGAATGCTTGTTGAATGATCTCTCCCCTAGAGTGACACTAGGCTTGAGAGTCAATATTGGTAATATTTGTGGATGGGTGACACGCCATGAGGTTTAGATAAAGCTAGATTGGAGAGGGTTGAGAGGGTAAGTTGAGAAGTAGCAGAGCGTCCCCTTTCCCCTCTTGTGTGATTTATCCTACCTCCATTTACTAGAGCTCTTTGTGGTTATAATAGAGTGAAGTGCTAAGGGATGAACTCCGTTGTGGCTTAGTTCCGCAAGCCACAGAGTGAAGCGTTGAAGTGACTTTAGTATCTGGGACTTAATTGTAACTATAGATCTTTCGCCTGGACCAAATGATTTGATCTAAACATAGGAATAGGGTTTATCAGTTGGAATCTCTAGAACTCCATGCAACCTTGTGCAGTATGATGTGTTGAGACTGAGCGATTTCTCCGCCGGGACATAGTGTAAGGTTAGTCATGGTTGACCTTAGGTTTGGGAACTTGTGCCTTAGGATTTCCACGACTCATTAAGCATTAATTAGGAAGTATAACGGTAGGTCTTGCACTTGAAGCATAATTCTTAGGGGGAGCATTATCCGAGTACCCCACTTCTATCGATTGTCTTATCTCTCACTTACTTGTGTCTCTCATTATTGTTTTTTTATTTCTATTTACATCACATCTTATCAACACAATAATTATTCATCTTCACTGAGTTAAGTAGCAATTTAGATATGTTTATTCCCTACTCTCTGTGGATACGATACCACATTCACTTGGGATTTCTTACTTCGACAAACCCATGCACTTGCGGGTCACACGTAAGGGGCATTGTTAGAGATACTCAAGATTAATGGAGTAACAGATGATGCTATAAAGTTCAGGGCCTTCCCATTTTCCTTTAAAGGGAGAGCAAAGCAATGGCTACATTCATTATCTAGAGAATTGATCACTACATGGGAGGAGATGGTAGAAGCTTTTTTTGCCCGATATTTCCCTCTAGGAAAATCTGCGAAGCTTAGGAATAAAATATCCTCTTTTGTGCAAATAGAATTGGAGTCTCTTTTTGAGACATGGGATAGGTTCAAGGAACTCTTGTGGAAATGTTCTCAACATGGGTTCCTCGAGTTGATCATTATTCAGACATTCTATAGTGGGTTGAACCCAAGCATGAAGCAGTTACTCGATGCTGCAGCAGGATGTACCTTAGGAAGCAAGACCTCCGAAGAAGCCCGACATCTCATCGAAGAAATAGCTATAAACCGTTATCAGTTGAACAAACGAGACAGAAAAGAAGGTAGCCGGACTTCATGAGATCGATGCAGTCACATCATTGGCTGCCCAGGTTGAGTCATTGAGCAGGAACGTAGACATCCTAACTTCTCCTAGAGTGGCGGCCGCAATAAGTTACACTGGGTATGGGGGAGGACCTGCGCCATCTGATTGCCATATTTTGATTTGTGGTACTACTTCCGTGGAACAGGTTAATTTTGAAGATAATGTAATGAAAGGTCAAGGAAATCCGTATAGCAAGACCTATAATCAGGGGTGGATGAGCCACCCAAACCTTTCGTGGAGTAATCAAGGGCAACAGAAGACTATGGCACCACCGGGTTTCCAACCACAACAACAAGCCCCAACATGGATAATAGAGTTTAAGGGTTGACAAAACCTGATGACCGACTTAGATAAGGCTTTGACCAGGTTCATTTGAACATCTGATACAAGATTTGAATCGGTTGAAGCCATACTTCACAATCACACCGCATCATTGCACAACTTAGAGAATCAAGTGGGCCAAATTACGAAGTCACTCTCAGAAAGATGATTGCTTCCCCGCAAGTGTACAGGATCGCCAAGTAATACCTCGCATGAAGACACGAGGATCATATTCCACGTGGCTAAGGATCTCCTATTACTCTTTCTTGAGCTATTATCTAGCCTAAGATCTCAAGTGATGGATTTTTACACTACTAAATGTAATTAAAGCTAAAACGAGATTATGACCAAATTAGAGAGAACAAGCAATAAGCAAGCAAGAAAATCAATGAGGTGCAAAGGCCTATGGATGAGGATCCCCTTGAGGGGTTATCATGCAGCATTGATGATGATCTAAAGATGCAAGGGTAAAATGGACCATGAGATTCCAAGATTAGAATAACCCCAATTTCTCGGTGATTGAACCCTAATCCCATACGAACATGAATAGGAATTTCTTCCAAATCCACATTCCTATGATTGCATTAAGTACGAGGAAATCTCACTTAGGATTAAACCTACTCTTCTTTGGATTAAACCTACATGGAGGGCTACCAAACAACCGATTTCTCGGTATGATGATACAAGCATCCCCTTTTAATCCATTCATGACCTAATACATTCGAGCAAGTTACATCTATATGCATCATTCATAAATGAGCTACGGATTTCTCCTTAGTGTAGCATTTAGCATGAAAACAGTGGATTAAATCTCAAAATTACCCAAGCATGGAATTAACACGTTATCATCCAACATACATGATAAAACCCCCCAAGGTTCACCAACACCCGGTGGCCTTAGGGGTCTAGTGTGTCATCATCCCACAACAAGCAATACAAACAAACAAAACATGCAACAAAATCATAAATGACACTCCCTAGATGAAATGGTGAAGGAGGAGGTGAAGAATGTGCCGAATGACGCTTTACCCACCAAAGGAGTGCCAAATTACGCTTCCTCTAGCCACGGGTCTCCTTCCTTCAAATCATGGTAAATCTCCCCTTTAATGATGTTGCCTTCTTTCCTTGAGAGTCTTGGACCTTGGGCTTGAATGATCTTCTAGCTTCTTTGAACTTCTTCTCCTTCCCAAGGTCACCCAAAATCTCCCAAGTGATCTCCCCAAAGTCGGCCAAGAAAAAGGTCCAAATCAAAAGTCCCTTTTTTTCTCGCCCTAAAAGTTGGTATTTATATCCCCGAGGCATACGGGGTCGTATGGGGGTCGATGATAGCACCCAAAAAAACCCTAGATTCGCGATCCATACGGGTGCATATGGCCCCCATACTCGGGTAGCATGAAAATCTGGGCAGACACTCCAAAACAATCCGCTACCATAGTGCATATGGCCCCCATACTAGGTAGTATGGGGGTAGTATGAAATTCCGGTTTTCTTCTCTTTTCGCCCAAATGATATCTTCTTGTTCTCCATGGCTTCCTTATGCCCTACAAAGCAAATAATAGACGATTAAGCGCAAAACGGGCATCAAACCTCACAAAATACATGCAAAGTGAATACGATATATACATGAAAAAACATCTACATTTAGACACTTATCAAATATCCCCATTACTTTAAGGGTTGCTTTGTCCCCAAGCAAACAACTCATGAAAAACAAAGAGACTCGAGAAGTAGCTAAATGCATTACCTCCGCATCAAGTAAATATATGACTCCAAAAGCAATGGACAATGATACATAGATGTTGAGTCATAGTCAATAAGCATAATAAAAAAATATCCCTGCTCTCACCCCTTTATATGTCTCGTGACATGTAAGTGAATCTTATATCTCATATGCCCTGATCTGGTCTAGCCTAAGGACTTCAATCAGTACAGCTCTAGATGCTAATCACTCCACTTACAAAGAATACTAAGTCTTAAACTACTAAGTCCTACTTCAATGGCCAAATAAGATCCTTCTAAATCTATAGCTCGAAACTAAATCCACTTTCATCTCAAAACCTTTGGTAGGTACTCACATAGATCACTAGAGTTTTTATTTTCATTTCATCATTCATTTCTTTTCTTTTTGTTCTCAAGTCCGACTAACGAGACTCACACCAACATCATTTTTGAAATCTTTTCTCGAGGGTGCACATGCCGGTTAGGCACAAGAGCCACCCAACTACTCGATTACAGCTCACATAGACACATTCATGCTTCGTATAGAGGAATACTGACATAGACTCATTTTTTTTTCTTTTCTTTTTCATTCATTTCATTTTTTCCATTTTTTTTTTCACATTCACCCTAGATCACATCTTCAGAGTACTCTACATGATACAAAGCTAGGATTAGCTCAACAAGACTTAGAAGGTCTTAAGAGTCCATTGAAGGAAAGAACTTAGTGTTCTAAGGCGAAGTACTCAAAGTAGTGTGTTACACATACAAGAGAGTTAGAGAGTAGTCACATTGGCTATTCCCAGGGTATCGACAAAAAATCAGTGCACATGACAATACTAGGGGTAAAACAGGATACAATAAAGCATAGAAACAAGTAACTCACATCAATCATTAGTCCAAGCTAAAAGAATCTTACAAGAATGAACAAAGCCATCATAGGTAACACTAGCATGTAGCAAATGATCCTAAAACATGAAATACACCCATCCTCACACTTACTGTTGTTCATTGCCCTCAATGTACACTAATCATGAAAAATATGCAAGATGAAGGAATGCAAATAATAAAGGAGGGTGAAAACGAACTCCCCGGTAAAACTTGTGCTCGTCGCGAGGTAGGACGTCAGGAAATGTGTGGTGAGCAAGACATGTCCCGTCCGACCTCCATTAAAACCAGGAAAGCCACCAAATTCCCTTAATGCCCTGCGAGGCAAAAAGGGGACATCATCATTCCACAAAGATTTAAAAATACAAGCACAAGGGGAAAACTAGAGAGTAGTCAACAAAAACACAAAGATGAAAAATAAACTAAAGTTCAACAACACAAGCTCGGTAGGGTAGAACCATGCCAACTTAACAAAATACAAAACAAAGCAAGCAAAAGTAAACAATATTTGTCCAAGCTCCAACAAGCTGCTACTCATCACTAACTCGCGTCGTGGTGGTGGCATGGTGGTAGAAGAAGTGGCTACAGAAAGTCCGAGGATGAACCATAGTAGGGAAGTGATGAAACGGTGAAGATCTCGCTTCGAGCCGTGCCCGTCCCCTCAATGATCCGGGTAAAGTTGGCAATGAATCTCATGCATACTCCTAACGCACACCCCGACCTCGCCCCTCAAGCCCCCGCCCTCATGTCAAACGTCGTAAAGATGTAGCGCCGGGTAGGAGCAAAGTGCCCTCGTGGTCTAACTCGTGGTGCTCACTGCACTGACTAGACTCACCAAGGGCTCGGTGGCGTGGGGTCTCGCCACGTGCAACCATTAAGCCTATCGCCCAGATGTGGGTTGGTCCGAGGGGTACCGCACTCCCTACAATGGTCATGCCTCGCCTCGCTCAAGTAAAACCCATGCCACTGGATCAATCTAGTCACATAGGGCCCAATAAATATAGCTCCCAATCGTGTATACGAGCCCTCGTGAAGAAAATGCATCAGCGATAAGGTGGCCATGGTTAGTAGGGTGTCGTCAAGATGCCATACATCGATAAATATCGGGCTTGAGTCACAACCCCTTGCTATCCGGGTCCGCCCCAAATGGATCGAGCAATCAAAGCGTGAATGAATCTGTGTGTGGGGTCAATCATGCGTGAGGCCTTTCGTGTTTGATCATCACCCGCCAAAGTCGCCCAATAGTTGCTTCGTCCCACTCCACTTGGGAGATCAAGCTAAAGACGCTACCGGGCATGGAGTTGATAAACTCATCATCATAAATCCCCTAAGTACTTGGCAAAAATCCAAGTGGTGCATAGTACACTTCGTCCAAAAAGCTTTGAAAATGGATGGTGATAATTTTCCTATTCCACACGGAATTCCATCTTGTTGTGCCTCAAATGTACTCAAAACCTCCAAGGTTAATTGATGAAAGGTTGGCTCGTTTATGGCAAAAAGCTTGTCCCAACAATTTTTTTGATAGCCATTCCCTTTACTTGACTTGCTAATCCCAAGGTTCTCCACAAGTCCCCACTCAAGGTAGCACAATGTTCCAAAATGGTTTTTGTTTTCACCGATCATATCTCTCTCGATGATGGGATAACTTGAAGACGGGCTCATCGGGTGTAGAGGAGGGCCCGTGGTCCTTGGGCGCTTGGAGGCGAGCGGTTTTTGTGTTAGGCATCCCTACAATGAAGATAAACTTTGTTCAGGCTCATAGGGATACAAGATAAAGCAAAAAGAAAAATGCTAGAGGTAGAGGAAACACATGAAAAAAATCAAAATTTTAAGGTCATACGGCCGTATGGGGGCCGTATGGTCACTATTCATGCTGCAAGAGTCTCCCCTATATTCAAAACATCAAAAAATATTTTACATAAAATTGAAGGAAAATTCATCCATGATATTCACATCATTCAAACCAAGCAAAAATGCTAAAGAAATCCCACATAAAATCTTCAAGAATGCCCAAGAAATGAGAAAGATAAAACTAGGGCATAGAAAAAGTATACCGACGAAATCTTGAGAAAATAAGCTTTAAACTTGGGGAAAACCACTAGATCGACATCTCAAATGGATGAGGAGAATATTTAGGAGGAAAAATGAGGAGATTTGGCCAAGTAAATGAGTGAGAAAGAAGAGAGAAAAAAAGAGAAAAGAAGAAAATGGAAGAAAGGAGAGAGAGAGAGAGAGAGAGATTATATGGGGTTCGACCCATACGGGCCACCCGTGATGGGGGCCAGAGTGGGCCAAGAGGCCCTCTCGGTCGAGGGGGCTCTCCCACTGCAGATGGCCCCATATAGGGGTCAGAGGGGGTCAGCTCACGACGGCACGTAGCCTCAGGCTCGCCCTCGCGACGGCCACCATATCGCCCAAGTAAGGCCATATAACCCATTAAAAACCAATTAAAAACTTTGAAAACCTGCCCCAAATGATGAAAAAAATGATATAGCAAGCTCAAAGACTCCTCCAAAAATGAGTGAATTGAATAAAACGATGATCTAGTGCATGAATTAACACCTAAATATGAGTTCTCAAGAAGTTGCACAAACATACCACAATTAAAACGATGAGAGCACTACGCCAAGTTTGTGAGCATGAACTTATTCAAAAGTAAAACAAGTCTAAGAAATATGAGAATTGAAATGAACTAAGACCTAGAATACGAAAAATGCAAGCAAACACCACCGAACACTTGGGTTGCCTCCCAAGAAGCGCTTTGTTTAACATCACGAGCCCTCGACGTACTTTCATTCCTTACATCATCTGGGTTCAAAGAGTTTGATGCCACCCCCGGCTTTCCTTTTGTAGCATTGTTTCGTCCCGGTAAATTTAGTGACAACATTGAAAAGACCTCAAATTGTTCATGAGTAGAGAGGGGTGAAAAATTTACCTTTCCTCAATGAGAGGTGGGGTGATGAAGCTTGTTACCTTTCTTCTTTCTCCCATGAATCTCCCTCCACATCTTCTCTTGATAAATGACTCTT
Organism: Dioscorea cayenensis subsp. rotundata; assembly: GCF_009730915.1. Classification (NCBI taxonomy): domain Eukaryota; kingdom Viridiplantae; phylum Streptophyta; class Magnoliopsida; order Dioscoreales; family Dioscoreaceae; genus Dioscorea; species Dioscorea cayenensis. Next base: position 8,039,636 of record NC_052471.1, on the reverse strand, counting down.
TTTTTCTTTTTTCCTTAGCATTAGTGCAAGACACCCTCTTTTTGGTTGCTTCAAATTATGAATTTTAGGATGTTGGTGAGGCTCTCCTTGTTCTTCATTCTCCAACCCTCCCAAGTAATCATCCAAGGGATTTATAGAGAGCACCTCCCGCACACAATCAGAAATCAATCTATTAGTTTCATCAATAAAGTAAAGTGTGTCATCATGATCTAAAGAATGTTTCATGGCGGCCTGCAAAGTGTACACCACTTCCTCTTCTCCCGACTCTTTAACGTTAACCTTTCCTCCTTTCAAGTCAATCAAGGCACCCGAGGTGTTGAGGAATGGTCGGCCAAGAACCAGTGGTATCTCCACATCTTCATCTATGTCCATGATGACAAAAATCCACAGGAAAAACAAATTTGTCCACTGGACAATTACATCTTCAACAATCCCACGATGTTTTCTTGTTGATCGATCCGCTAATTGTAAGGTCATCCTCGTGGGCCTCAAACTCATCCAAGCCAAGTTTCAAATACATGGTGTAGGGCATGACGCTTTATGCTAGCCCCTCAAATCCGCTTAGAGCATTTTCTTGATTCCACCTTCAAGCATGCACGGATAATGAAGCTTCCCGGATCTTTCAACTTTTGTGGGAGCTTCTTTTCTAGAATGGCCGAGAAATTCCCCGTAAGCGCAACCGTGCCCTCTTCCTCTAACTTTCTCTTGTTTGTGAGGAGCTCTTTTAAGAACTTGGCATATTTCGGGCATTTGAGTCAACGCTCAACTATCGGGATGTTAAAGTGAAGTTGTTTGAAGATGTTGACTGAATTTTCTCGAAAATGAATATCCTCCTTGTCATGCTTTAATCTTGTTGGATAGAGGATTGGAGGCTTGTATTCTGATGATTCTGACTGTCTTTGTTGTTGGGCCTTGTCATATTTTCCTTGATTCTTGTCATCACTACTTTCTTCAACTAGCTTGGGGTCTCCCTTGGAGGCTACCCCACTTTTCTTGACACTTGAGTCAACTTCTGACCCTTGTCTCCACTTCTGCCTCCCGCTCTAAGAGCAATGGCCTTTAAGTGCTCCCTTGGATTTTCTTCCATGTTACTTGGAAGACACCCTAGAGGACATTCAGAATTTGCCTGTATGGAGTTCTCCCTACTCTATGCTCAAGTGACTTCCCCGAAGCTTGGAGGTTTCCCAAAATACAACCTATCTCAGTGAACTGTTCCGCGTGTTGAGTGAGCTGAGCATTCACCTTGCCAAATTGTGCATCCATGATATTGGTTAGGCTATTGAACCTATCATTAGTACTAAGCATAAACTTGGCAAGGACCTCTTCAGTAGAAAACTTTCTCTCCAAGGCCGGTTGTTGGAATTGAGATCCTTGAGATGGTGCACCTCTTTGTTGCTGTTGGCCTTGGTTCCATGAAAAATTTGGGTGGTTCTTCCACCCTGGATTGTAAGTGACAAGATCCCCTTGCGTATATCCCGCAAGTACATGGGTTTGTCGAAGTAATAATCCCGGGTGAGCGGGTATCGAATCCACAGGGAGTAGGGAGTAAAGACACTTAATTTGATTCTTAGCTATATGGAATATCAACAATGATAAGTTTGACAATGATTCAATTCTCAACAATTAAAAGAAACAAGTAAGAGAGGAAAAGTAAGGAGGAGGTAAGGCAATCGATAAAGATGGGGTACTCGGATGATGCTTCACCTAGGATAATCGCTACAAGTGCAAGAACTCTCTATTATGCTTCCTAATCAATGCAATGGTGAGTCGTGGAAACCTTACATACATAGTCCCAAATCTAAGGTCACCTATGCCTAACTCTATTTATGTCCTCGGAGGAAAGATTAAATAACCTCTCAACCTCGTGATTCGAATAAAGTTGCAATGAGCTCTAGCGATTCCAAGTGATAAATCTCTTCCTAATTATAGACCTAAAACTTTTGGTCCAGCGTGTAGGGTACCTAAACCACAATTAAGCCCCTAGATACTAAGATCCCCTCAACACTTCACTCGCTTTCATGCGCAACTAAGCTCTCAGCTGGAGATTCATCCCTTTAGACCATTCACTCTATTATGGTCGCAAAAACTCAAGGAATGGAGGTAAAATCTATCACGCCTGAGGGAAAGGGGACACCCCTATACCTCTCGATTCACCCTCCTCAACCCTCTCCAACCTAGCTTTGTCTAATGCTCATGGTGTATCACTCACTCACAAGGTTACCAACAATAACTCTCAACCCTAGTGTCACTCTATTGGAAATGTTCATAAAATAAAGCATTCAAGGTTGGAACTCACAATAAACATCAATTTATTGAAAGCATAATAACGAAGTTCAAAGAAACGAATACATCCTAGGGTTCACAATCACCCAAGTACCCACTAGGGGTTTAGCTCTCCATGGAGCTAAGTACAATCAAAGAAATCGAATGTAAAAGCAATGAATCCATAAAAGAAACCTCCTCGATGGTCGTGGTCGATGATCTTGTGGAGAGTCCTCTACTCGTCGCAGAGGGATCCTTTTGTCCGCCTAGGATACACCTCTCACCGGGATCGATGCTCGACGTAAAAGCTCTCCCAATAACCTTCTTCCAAATGATGCGCCGATGTTGGAGCCATAAAACCTCACCAAAAACCCTAGCCAATACTCCCCTCAAAACCCCTAGCCAAGCCCTCGCAAGTTGGGGAAAAGATGGAGAAAAGAATACCAAAATCGGGGCTGAATCACCTTTTAAATAGGGTCGAATCAAGGCGACTCCTCAGGCGTAGTACGGTACACATGGTCGTGAATAATTTCCACACCCCGCATGGATTCTCTCGCTTTTCTCGATTTCTGACCCTATGTGAACAGGCTTTGCTACAAAGGCATGCTACAATGTTGCTACAATACTCTTCTGCAGTCTTCGTCCTGAATATCTTCCCAATTCTATATTTTCATTGGGGTAACGCAAACGGGCACACGTTTACATCGTGAATCACTTGCTTCTTCAATTATATACATGTTGGTGGAACTCTTGTTCTTATGTGCATAAGTCGGAATGCTCGAGTGTGACTGCCCTTGTGCCCCTCCAAATGGATGTGCTCACTCGAATGTGAGGAGGTTGGCACACACTCTAGCATCTCACACCTGACCTATGTCTTCGCGTTTGGACCTTAGCAAGAAAAGTAATGCTCAACATAAGGAATGAACACTTCGCATTCATATCGCACAAGCACTTATCAAACTTCCCCACACTTAAGCTTTTGCTTGTCCTCAAGCAAACATTAAAAACATACTGTGCATCAATGAAGAAAATATTGAAAGTTCTTGGCCTTAGGTTCACCGAGGCATACAAAGAAAGTATTCCACAAGTAAGGAAAATTTCAACACTAAATACGAAAAATCAATGCTCTAACTAAAAACTTGAATAAAAAAGGACAACAAACCTGAATTTTATGTATGTGTGTGAACTCACTCAAAACAACCCAAAATATACTTCTCAAAGTTCTAAGTACAAGGGACTTATTTATCTACAAAAGTGACAAAAATTTTAAAAGATGGTAGTAGCTTGACACATCCTCTAAGGTAGCCCTTTCCAAAGCGAGTCGCTAAGGTGGCTTTCACACTTTCGAGGTGGTAGCTCTTTCTACCCAAGTGGTAGCTTTCACTCATCCTATGAGATAGCTCTTTCTCTCATTAGGGCATAACTAGTATCCGACTTGTGAGAGTAGCTTCATACTTCATAGGTGGTGGCTATTTCCACCCAACAAATACAAATAAACAATAAAACTATTTTGTGCCATGAATTTAGCAAAAAGAAGTAAACCTATCTAGTCCCTTTTAACATCGAACATGAGTTTCCAATAGAGTTCAGAGAGTGAGTAGTGCACTAAGTGTAAATCAGGCAAAAATTCCTAAACATTCAAGCAAGAACTAGAGCATGAAAACATTCAATGTTAACAATTCTCCTAGACATAAGAATACAATCATTGCAACTAAGGTGAACCGCCATTGGCTATGTGAGCATATATCAATCAAAAACAATAGAAAAGATGTGCGATTCCCGAAACTCCCCCACACTTAAGTTGTACATTGTCCTCAATATACACATGCATGCAAACTCAAAAATATATCATTCAAAAAAATAGATGTGGGAGAAGCAATCAAAAACAATACTCCCTCGACTCCCTAGTGTTGCGCTTTGATGAAGCTAATTCATTGGGGAGTAGTGTTCCAATGGGTCTGTGAAGCTCACACGGCCAAGCGTCAAGCACCTTGGCCGCACTCCATGACTAAGTCTTAATTCCCAAGATGACAAGACCATCTGCACGCATACACGAGGGGGTTCAGTGAAGCTCAAGAAAAACAAAAATAACTCGATAAATGCAACATAACATAAACTCAGAAGGAAAAACTCTTTCCGATCGAACATGTCTAAAAACAAGAAAATATAATAGAGTGGGTCCTCTGGTGCTGGGGTCAAGGATGGAGGTGCTGGAGGAATCAGGGGACTCAAGAGTCCTCCTGCCATGTGGACAAAATGATGAGGCAACGTCTCGCTCTAGTATCTCGCTGTAATATGTCGAAATGTGCCATGAACTCAGATAACGAGTGGCCCTCGTGATAGCCCGAATCTCGCTAACCTCACCGGACCACTCCTATAGCATTCTCGAGCCTCTCAAAGCGATCATTGGCTCGAGATGATGAAAACATACTGACCGGGTGGTCCTCGTCGCCGGAGGTGCCTCGGTCTCCATCGATGCCGGGCCGAGGCTCGGGGCGGGCCGAGATGCTCCCGGCTTCATCACCCTCATCCTCGCCATCTCTAGGACCGGTAGGACTAAAGCAAAGACCCCTGTCCGAACCCTGTGGACCATGCCCATCAACCGTATAGTCTCTAAACTTAGCGGAGCGGGTACACTCGTCTTCTCAGCCCCGCGAATCGAATCCAAGAGACCCATGCCCAACACTAATCTCATAATGTAGGGGCCCGAGAAGATCGCCTCCCATCCCAGCATAGAGTCCCTCGGTGCACTCGATGTACCGCCGTAATGTGCCCTAAATGAATCCATACGCGCTACCATCGAGTATAAGCATGCAGCCTCCTAATCTAACGAAAAACACTTGTATCAGTCATCGCGCCATTCACCGACCTACCATGATGGCTGCAAAATATCCGTATGCAGGTCGGGAAAGGTATGTGGCCTTGGACACCCCTGGCTCGTACTGACCATGACCACATAGTACTCTGTAAGCTCTCTGCGGGGTCGAGGTTCCGTGGATAATCGCAGGGCAAATCGCGCATACTCCTCCGTATCCGTGAATGCTTCCTCGCATAAGCCAAGTAGGGACGGAAAATCGCATGTAATGCTCAAGGTATGGTGGCATCCAAATACTCTGAACTGAATGGTGTCCAAAATGTTGAAGCTCGAATACGCCTATCAAACTCGACGAGGATAGCACCTCCAAAGGCAAACTCGGATGGTCGGGCTCTCTAATCGCCGAAAGAATCGCCGCCAACCACCTTTCTACAAACTAGATCCTCGATCTCATCGGCAAACTCATCTCCCTCTCGAAGCTCCCCGCAATATAGTCGTGTCTCAAAAATCGAGTTTGTCCGAAACGGAGTCTCGATAAGCGCTCATAACGGACTCGATGTTCGGGAATCGCAAAATCACATGTCCTCGGCCTCGTGGGATGACTCACGTGGCCTCTTATTATCTTGCTTCTTTGACCTAGGTACCATGATCCGCAAAAATTTAAACGAAATTGATCAAACAAGTTGATAAAACAATGCTACAGAAATCCACACGGTTGTGTAGAATTTCCGCACGCCCGTGTGGATTCACGGGGCGTGAGTACCGCACGACCACACATCAACAATCCAAAAATACAACTTAATAATACTTCTAACTTCGTTCTAAACATAAATTATTGTTCTAATTGAAGAAACGAAGCATTATTAACTAGATTAATCGATAGAAAATATGAATTGACGAAGAAGATGATGAAAAAATATTTATTGACAAGGAGGAGTGAGAAAATGAAGAGTCGGCCGGAAAACTTCGCTAAAATCCTACCAAACTGACGCTATGGATTCAGAGAGTATTGTAAGAGTATTTTCAAATGCAAAGGAGTCGTGAAGAGGGAGAGGAATCATCCTCTTTTAAATAGAACTCGCGACTTTTGGTGTTCTGTACATACACACGGTCGTGCGGAAATTACACACGCCCGTGCGCCAAACCCACAAGGCCAGAGACACGCCCCTGTGGCATCCCTGGACATCCGAAAAAAATATCAAGTCTTATACACGCCCGTGCGGAAACTCCCCACGGGCGTCGACATTTACATGCTCAACTCACAGGGACAGCCGCACGCCCCTGTGTTTTCTCGGGATGGAGGGAACACCCCTGAGATCTCGCACGGGCGCAGTGAAAATTACCCACGCCCTGTAGTGGTTCACAGGTCACCCATGGGGACGAGTCCAGGCCCCTGTGTGCTCTCGAGAAAATCTTCCCAACCCTGCAGGAGTTTACACGCCCGTGCGGAAATTACCCACGGGCGTGCGCCAGTTGCATGGTCATTCATAGGGGTAGCCGCACGCCCTTGTGCCTTCTCTGGATGAGCTCGCAGTATACACCCACGGGCGTGTGGAAACCACACGCCTGTGTGTTTTCTCTGGATGATTTAGAAAACCTGCAGGCTCTGCAGAACTATTCTGAACATGTTTACACACTCAGAGCCTGCTATATTATGCAAAATTTATTAGATAAAAAGACGAAATAGAACTCAAACAACCAGACTTCGCCAACTCTCATCAAAACACACAATGAATACTTTTAAAAATCCCACAACAAAAATCGTGAGCACAAGCACTTAAAAATCGAGACACCACCACTTAACAATTTAATCATGCAAACAAATTAAACTAAGAAGATAGGAAAAATAGAAACACTTGGGTTGCCTCCCAAGAAGAGCTTGTTTAACATCACTAAGGTTAACGTATCTTTACCTTACCTCATGAGAGTTCATGGAGGAAAAAAATACTTCTCATTGTCACTGCAAATTTATTCGCCATGGTATGGTTTGAGCCTATGTCCATTCACCTTGAATGTGCCCATGTCTGGATGACTAATCTCAATGGCTCCATGAGGTGAAACTTCGAGCCACTGTGATACGGACTAGACCACCTTGATTTAAGTTTCCCGGGAATAAACGTGAGACTGGAGTTGAATAGTTGCACCGGTCGTCGACTTTTGAAGTCTTTTCGTGGGTTTTAATATGCTTGTCATGCCACTTCGAATCCTTTTCCTTATATATCCTTGCATTCTCATATGCCTTCAGCCTCTATTCATCTAGCTCATTGAGATGTAATATTCGTTGCTCTCGATTTGCGCTAAGTCGGAATTCATCACTTTAATTTCCCAATACGCTTTTGTGCTCTAACTCCACCCGAGTAAATGGCAAGATTTTCCATACACTAGATTATAGGGAGTGGTCCCTATTGGTGTTTTTGTATGCTCGTTCTATGAGCCCAAAGCATGTCGTCCAACCTTCTCGGACCAATCTCGCTTTACCTTGTTCCACTGCTTTTACATAAGATTCTCTTGAGCTCTGCGTTTTGTAACCTCCACTTGCCCACTCGCTTATGCGGATGGTAAGGTGTCGCAAGACGATGATGAACCCCATAATGCTTTAACACTTTCGCAAATTGTGTGTTACAAAAATGTGTTCCCCGATCGCTAATGATAATTCTTGGAGTTCCGAAACGAGCAAAGAAATTCTTAATAAATTTCACCACAGTTCTTGCATCATTAGTTGGAAGAGCTTAGGCTTCCACCCACTTGGAAACATAGTCAACTGCTACCAAAATGTATTGATTGCCATTGGACTTTGGAAATGTTCCCATGAAATCAATTCCCCATACATCAAACACCTCGCAAAATTGCATAGGATTTTGAGGCATCTCATCCCTTCGTGATAAGTTTCCAGCCCTTTGACAACTATCACATCGTAAAACGAATTGATGAACATGTTGGAATAAAGTCGGCCAGCAAAACCCAGTAGCTAGAAGCTTCTCTGCAGTTCGACTTGACGCATAGTGCCCCCCACTGGGCCTGAGTGACAATGTGCAATGATGTTCCACCCTTCCTCCCTAGAAACACACCTTCGCACCACCTAATCTACACAAATACGGAACAAGTACGGATCTTCCCAGAAAAAATTCTTAAGGTCACTGAAAAATTTCTTCTTCTGTTGAAAGCTTAAGCCCTGCTTCAATACCTTTCCTGACAGATAGTTTGCAAAATCCGCAAACCATGGGGTATCTTCTGATTCTGATTCCTGTACCACATACAGATGTTCTTCAGGGAAGAAATCATTAACTTCGTTGCTTGCCGGTTCTTGCCCCTCACAACCCTCTAATCTCGACAAATGGTCGGCAACCACATTCTCTGTCCCCTTTTTATCTTTGATTTCCATATTGAATTATTGCAACAACAATATCCACCGAATCAATCTTGGCTTCGCATCTGCCTTGTTCATGAGATAACGGAGTGCATAATGATCTGTGAACACGGTAACATTAGATGGGATGAGATATGGTTTGAATTTATCAAAAGCATACACTACTGCTAATAATTCCTTTTCACTAGTGGTGTAATTCTCTTGTGTACTTGTGAGAGTCTTGCTAGCATAATAGATTGGTTGAAATTGCTTATTTCTTCCCTGACCCAAAACCGCTCCCACTGCATAATCACTAGCATCACACATTACTTCGAATGGCTCATCTCACTTCGGTGTTGTTAGGATTAGTGCTTGCACTAACTTCTCTTTCAATATATTGAATGCATTCAGACAGTCATTTCTAAAGTCAAAAGGGGTATCCTTCTCCAGAAGTTTGGTTAATGGTTGGGAGATTTTCGAAAAGTCCATAATAAATCTTCTGTAAAAACCTACGTGACCCAAAAAACTGCGGATCCCTTTTACATTCGTAGGTGGTGGAAGCTTGTCAATTATCTCAATCTTCGCCTTATCCACCTCCATACCTGCCTGAGAAATCTTATGTCCAAGGACAATGCCTTCTTGTACCATAAAATGACACTTCTCCCAGTTAAGGACGAGATTTGTCTCTTCACATCTCACTAATACTCTTTCCAAATTGTTTAAGGAAGCATTGAAAGAGTCCCCGAACACTGAAAAATCATCCATGAAGACTTCCATAATATCTTCGAGAAAGTCATCAAAAATTGTCGTCATGCAGCGCTGAAATGTTGCAGGGGCGTTACACAACCCAAAAGGCATTATTCTATAAGCAAAGGTACCATAAGGGCAAGTAAATGTGGTTTTCTCCTGATCTTCTGGGGCTATCGGAATTTGAAAGTATCCAGAAATGAAATCAAGGAAATAGTAGAAATTATGACCCGCTAGTCGCTCCAACATTTGGTCAATGAATGGCAAAGGAAAGTGATCTTTCCGAGTGAAATCATTTAGTCTTCTATAATCAATGTAGACTCGCCAACCAGTAACTGTCTTCGTGGGGATTAACTCATTCTTTTCATTCTTCACTACTGTTATTCCTCCATTTTTCGGGACAACTTGGGTCGGACTCACCCACTTGCTATCGGATATGGGGTAGATAATTCCTGCATCCAAAAGTTTTATTACCTCCGCCTTAACAACCTCCTTCATATTCGGGTTCAATCTTCGCTGAGGTTGGATTACAGATTTATAGTCATCCTCCATTAGCATCTTATGGGTGCAGAATGATGGATTTATACCCTTAATGTCGGACATCTTCCATGCGATGGCTGATTTGTGCTTTTTCAACATGCTAACAAGCTTATCCTTTTGGTCCGTAGATAAGTTCGACGCCACGATTATGGGGAGTTTAGAGTCCTCCATTAGGAATGCATATTCCAAATGTGCTGGAAGAGTTTTAAGCTCAAGTTTTGATGGTTCAACAATTGATGGCCGTAAGCTACCCTCCTTCAATTATCAATCGCCTCGAAATCATTCGCCTCATGTTCACAGTTACTCTCTTCCTTTTCCACCTGGAAATCTATTTCTTTACAATCTGCAATGGATATCAATGTGTCCATTCCATAGAATTCCAAATTTAAAATAGCAACTCAAACTGAAAAGAGTTCTTGCTTCTAATCTTGATAGGAAGAATCAAACCTAGCAAGGATGCTTTCTACACTCTCCTCTAACTGGTCACTCATTGACACTGAAGTGGATTCCTCAAATTGCTTTATCAGATTATCTAATTCACAGCTTTGCCCTTGAATCCTGGCGATGTACTCTTCAACCGATTCTACAAATGGTTGTTGAGTTGTACATTGTCCATAGTAAGAATAACACGATATGTCATTCCATGCAACTATTTGAACTTTCTGCTCTACGTGTTCAACCATTCTCATGATAGTATCAAATGATTCAAACATGTTAATCATTTTCTGCAACAAAAAGAAATAAGGAAAAATTAGAGCAATGATAGAATAAGAAGATATGAAATAGAGAGTGTGGTGAAATAGCTAAGTAAACAAAGTGCAAAGTATCTCTAAACGCCTAGATCCCCGGTAATGGCACCATAAACTTGACAAGATCCCCTTGCGTATATCCCGCAAGTGCACGGGTTTGTCGAAGTAATAATCCCGGGTGAGCGGGTATCGACTCGAAGGGAGTAGGGAGTAAAGACACTTAATTCGATTCTTAGGTATGTGTAATATCAACAATGATAAGTGTGATAATGATTCAATTCTCAACAATTAAAAGCAACAAGTAAGAGAGCAAAAGTAAGGAGGAGGTAGGGCAATCGATAAAGATGGGGTACTCGGATGATGGTTCACCTAGGATAATCACTTCAAGTGCAACAACTCTCTATTATGCTTCCTAATCAATGCAATGGTGAGACGTGGAAATCCTTACATACATAGTCCCAAATATAAGATCAACTATGCCTAACTCTATTCATGTCCCGGAGGAGAGAATAAATAACCTCTCAACCTCGCACTCGATAAAGTTGCAATGAGCTCTAGGGATTCAAGGTGATAAATCTCTTCCTGATTATAGACCTAACACTTTGGTCCAGGCGGAAGGTCCCTAACCACAATTAAGCCCTAGATACTAAGATCCCCTCAACGTTTCACTCCGTTGCACGCGCAACTAAGCCCCAGCGGAGATTCATCCTTTAGTCCATTCACTCTATTATGGCCGCAAAGAACTCGAGGAACGGAGATAGAATCTATCACGTCGGAGGGGAAACGGGACGCTCCTGTACATCTCGACTCACCCTCTCAACCCTCTCCAACCTAGCTTTGTCTAACGCTCGTGGTGTGTCACTCACTCACAAGGTTACCAACAAGAACTCTCAACCGTACTGTCCCTCATGGGGAAATGTTCATACAATCAAGCATTCAAGGTTACAACTCACAATAAACATCAATTTATTGAAAGCATAATAAATAAGTTCAAAGAAACGAATACATCCTAGGGTTCACAATCACCCAAGTACCCACTAGGGGTTTAGCTCTCTACAGAGCTAAGTACAATCAAAGAAATCGAATGTAAAAGCAACGAATCCATAAAGAAACCCCCTCGATGGTCGTGTCGATGGTCTTGTGGAGAGTCGTCTACTCGTTGCAAGGGATCCTTTGTCCGGCCTAGGATACACCTTGCCAGATCGATGCCGACGAAAGCTCTCCCAATAACCTTCTTCCAAACGACGCGTGATGTCGGAGCCGTAAAACCTCTCCAAAAACCTAGCCAATACCCATCAAAACCCTAGCCGAAGCCCTCTCGCAAGTTGGGGAAATATGGAGAAAAGAATACCAAAATCGGGGCTGAATCGGCTTTAAATAGGTCTGGAATCGGGCGAGTCCACGGGCGTGTATGGTCCACGCACCTGTGCAGAATTTCCACACCCATGTGGATTCTCTGTTTCTCTGATTTCTCGGCCGGCTGTGAACAGTGCTGCTACAGTGCATGCTGAAGTTTTGCTACAATGCTCTGCTACAGTCTTCGACCTGAATAACTTCCCAATTGCATATTTTCATCGTGGTAACGCAAACGGGCACTCGTTTACGTCGTGAATCACTTGCTTCTTCAATGATATACATGTTGGTGGAGCTCTCGTTCTTATGTGTATAAATCGGAATGCTCTAGTGTGACTGCCTTTGTACCCCTCCAAATGGATGTGCTCACTTGAATGCTAGGAGGTTGGCACACACTCTAACATCTCACACCTGACCTATGTCTTCGCGTTTGAACCTTAGCGAGATTTCCTCTAAAATAGGTGCATTATGATCCACATTGGCCTATTTCCTTAATACTCAGCCTCACAACCCTACCTGCATAAAAGTAACATAAAAACACACATATTAGTGTAAAAACCTGAGAAAAGTAATGCTCAACATAAGGAATGAACACTTCGCATTCATATCGCACAAGCACTTATCAGTAAGTTGAGCTATACGGGTTCCCTTGACTTCGTTGTCCTCCAATATAGTCAACATTCTCAATGGAAGCAACTGAGGAGCTAGCAATTGGACATTGGGCTGCATCATGCCCACCACCACAAGTGCTACAATTCATCACTGATTCTGACCTCGAACTACTGCCCATGAGAAGATCAAGCTTCCGAGTCAACACATCAACCTTTGCGGCCAAGGCATTATTTCTACTAACTTCGTAAAGCCCAACAGTCTTCTGTGTAGATCCTCTTAAGGCCCAATGTGATTCATTGCTTACCATAGACTCAAGTAATTGCTCGGCCTCATCGGGATACTTGTTGCTAAGGGAACCACCCGCTGCGGCATCAATGAGTTGGCGAGTAGCATAATTCAGCCCATTATAAATTACTTGTACTTGGATCTATGAGGCAAAACCATGGTGGGGGAACCTTCTAAGGAGATCCTTGAATCTTTCATAGGCTTCAAACAATGTCTCGGACTCCCCTTATTTAAAGGCTGAAATTTCTTGCCTCAACTTTGCCGCTTTGCTTGGCGGAAAGTATCTCCCAAGGAACTTCTCAACCATATCCTTCCATGTTTTAATAGATCCCGGAGACAAAAATGTAAGCCAACAATAAGCTCCGTCTCTCAAGCTGAACGGAAATAGTCTCAAACGGATCGCATCTTCCGATACCCCATTAATCTTGAATGTGGAGCAAATTTGGAGGAACCGGGAAAGATGGTCATGTGCATCTTCATTTGCAAGACCATTGAATTGAACCGAGTTCTGGACTATGCCAATTGTACTCGCTTTAATTTCAAAGTATTTGGATGCCACAGTTGGTGCTTGAACACTAAACTCATCTCCCGAAAATTGGGGTCTTTCATACTCGGATAGAGTGCGTCGCTCTTCGGCCATGATTGAAGACTCTCTATCCTCAATTTCAATGTTGTGCGAACCCGATCCTTCACCAACCTCTCTCAACCTCCGATGCAGAGTTCTTTCAATTTCACTATACGGTGTAATCAATGTCGATGGATTTGAGCATGTCATGCACAGTACCTTGCAAAACCGAGAAAGATGATAGAAAGTTAAGATTAAAGGGAAAGAAAAATAACAATAAAAATGAGTAAAGAATGAAATGGCTAGAGTAATAATCTAAAAGTTTCCTAGAATTCCTTAAAGAGTCCCCGGCAATAGCACCAAAAACTTGATTGCTTCCCCGCAAGTGTACGGGATCGCCAAGTAATACCTCGCGTGAAGACATGAGGATCGTATTCCACGGGGCTAAGGATCTCCTATTACTCCTTCTCGAGCTATTATCTAGCCTAAGATCTCAAGTGATGGATTTTTACTCTACTAAATGTAATTAAAGCTAAAACGAGATTATGACCAAATTATAGAGAACAAGCAATAAGCAAGCAAGAAAATCAATGAGGTGTAAAGGCCTATGGATGAGAATCCCCTTGAGGGGTTATCATGCAGCATGGATGATGATCTAAAGATGCAAGGGTAAAATGGACCATGAGATTCCAAGATTAGAACAACCCCAATTTCTCGGCGATTGAACCCTAATCCCATACGAACATGGATAGGAATTTCTTCCAAATCCACATTCCTACGATTGCATTGAGTACGAGGAAATCTCACTTAAAATTAAACCTACTCTTCTTCGGATTAAACCTACATGGAGGGCTACCAAACACCCGATTTCTCGGCGTGATGATACAAGCATCCCCTTTTAATCCATTCATGACCTAATAGATGCGAGCAAGTTACATCTACATGCATCATTCATAAAAGATCTACTGATTTCTCCTTAGTGTAGCACTTAGCATGAAAACAATGGATTAAATCTCAAAATTCCCCAAGCATGTAATTAACAAGTTATCATCCAACATACATGATAAAACCCCACAAGGTTCACCAACACCCGGTGGCCTTAGGGGTCTAGTATGTCATCATCCCACAATAAGCAATATAAACAAACAAAACATGAAACAAAAGCATAAATGACACTCCCTAGATGAAATGGTGAAGGAGGAGGTGAAGAATATGCCGAATGACGCTTTCCCCGACCAAGGAGTGCCAAATGACGCTTCCTCTAGCCGCGGGTCTCCTTCCTTCAAATCGTGGTAAATCTCCCCTTGAATGATATTGCCTTATTGCCTTGAGAGTCTTGGACCTTGGGCTTGAATGATCTTCTAGTTTCCTTGCCTTTCTTCTCCTTCCCAAGGTCGCCCAAAATCTCCCAAGTGATCTCCCCAAAAGTCGGCCAAGAAAAGGTCCAGCTAAAAAGTCCCTTTTTGCCCTCAAAGTTGGTATTTATACCCCCGAGGCATACGGGTCGTATGGGGGTGATATAGCACCCAAAAACCTAGATTCAGCGATCCATATGAGGTGCATCGGCCCCATCTGGGTAGCATGAAAAATCTTGGCGAGACACTCCAAAAACAATCCATGCTACAATGCATACACCTCATACTGGGTAGTATGGGGGTAGTATGAAATTCCTGTTTTCTTCTCTTTTCACCCAAATGATATCTTCTTGTTCTCCATGGGGTCCTTATGCCCTACAAAGCAAATAATAGACGATTAAGCGCAAAACTGGCATCAAACCTCACAAAATACAAGCGAAGTGAATACGCAATATACATAAAAACATCTTCATTTAGACACTTATCAAAAGACCTCATCGGAGTTTGCCTAGAAACATGGAGACAAACACAAGGAAACATGTAAAAATGATCACTTTGAGAAGTGGTCGTGATGTTGTTAGTAGACTTTATAGTGAGAAGACCAATGTTGAATCACCCAAGGTTGTGGATATTGTGGAGAGAACGAAAGAGAAAGAGGTGGCACCCCCATCTTACAAGCCAAGAATCCCTTACGCTTAAAGATTGAAGAACGACCAAAATGATGAGAAATACAAGAAGTTCTTGGGTCTATTCAAGCGGTTGCACATCAACATTTCATTTGTAGAGGTGTTGTCTCAAATGCCTAGTTATGCAATGTTTCTCAAGGACCACTTGACCAACAAGAGAAAGTTGGAGGAGAGTGCATCTGTGATCTTAGATGCCTCTTGTTCATGCTGTTGCAAAAGAATATACCAAACAAGAAGAAGGACCCCAGAAGCTTTATCATTCCATGCAACATTGGTAATTTAGGTAAAGAGAAGACATTGATGGATTCAGGGGCAAGCATCAAAGTCATGCCTTATACTTTCTTTCAAAAACTAGGCTTGGGATAGCCTTGACCCACTCAGATGACACTTCAATTGGCCGATCGAACAGTTAGTTATCAGAGGGGCATCATTGAAGGCGTACTTTTGAATGTTGACAAGTACATATTTCCTATGGACTTTGTGGTGTTGGATGTTGATGAGGATGCCGACGTCCCATTGATACTTGGGAGGCTATTCTTGTGCACTTCCAAGGCTGTTATTGACATAGAAAGTGGGGAGTTGACACTTAGAGTTGTTGATGACTTAATTGACATACCATATCACCGAAGCCATGCGATATTCTCTTGACTTGGATGATCTGTATTTTTTTTATAACACTAACGAGTTAATTGATGAATATGTGCAGAAAATGATGTGTCCGGACCAATACAAGGGATTGCTAGATCAAGAAGTAGAGAATGAAGAAGTCTTATCATT
This sequence comes from Dioscorea cayenensis subsp. rotundata, assembly GCF_009730915.1. Taxonomy (NCBI): domain Eukaryota; kingdom Viridiplantae; phylum Streptophyta; class Magnoliopsida; order Dioscoreales; family Dioscoreaceae; genus Dioscorea; species Dioscorea cayenensis. The sequence goes on along the minus strand of NC_052471.1, from coordinate 8,023,544 downwards.
TGGTCTAGAGGACAAGTTGCAACCTACTCTGGCGATCATGAAGAGGATGGTCCAAAAGATAAAAAGAGCAAGTAGACATCACAAGAAGCGCCCCAAGGCTAATGGGGATATGTAATCACATAGTAAGGGTGATGAACCCTTGTGTGGTAACAAGCTCGACAACTCTCCCTCTACCTTGAAGCAATTATGTGCATCTTGTTTTCAAGTTGTAGGTAAGAGGACAACCTTCATCTATGAGTCCCCATGAGGTAAGAAAAGGTGCGTCAAGGTTAGTGACTTTAAACAAGCGCTTCTTTGGAGGTACCCCAAATCTTTATTATTTTTCTAGGTTAGCTTAGTATTTGCATGAATAAGAGCATAAGTGTTGGTGTCTTGAACCTTTACATGCTATTGCTGTATTTTTCTCATGGATTGTTGGTGTTTTAGTGTTCTTCATTGTTATTGGCAAAGTTTCTTGGTCATTTGAGCATGTTTTCCATGATTCACTGGTCAGTTTTTTATAGTGTATGCACGGGGCTCGTGTGGTGTATGAGTGTGGAAAAAAATTTTTCCGTGAGAGTCCGTTATTTTTTTCTAAGTGATCAGAGAAGACACCACGACCACATTGTATTTTGAGGCAGAGTGTGTGATTACGATAAGTGCTTGTGCGATATGAATGTGAAGCATTATTTCCTTATGTTCGAGCATTACTTTCCTCAGTGTTTTTTTCACACTAATATGTGTGTTTTTATGTTACTTTCGTGCATGTAGGGGTTGTGAAACCAATTATGAAGGAAAAGAAGCCAATGTGGATCACAATGCACCGATTTTGAATGAAATCTTGCTAAAGTTCAAAGCGCAGAAGATATAAGTCGAGTGCGAGATGCTAGAGTGTGTGTCAACCTCCCGTATTTGAGTTTACACAAACCATTTGGAGGGGCACAAGGGCGATCACACTCAAACATTCCGACTTATGCACATAGAACAAGATCTCCATCATCTTATCTGTCATTGAAGAAGCAAAGCGATCCACAGCACAAACGTGTGCCCGTTTATGTTACCTCGATGAAAAGTGGATTCGTGAGTATTTCTGGCATAGCACTGTAGCAGATTACTGTAACAAATCACTGTAGAAAATTACGGTAGCAGTTACTATTCACAGCCGGCCGAAAACTGTAGAAACAGATAATCCACACGGGCGTGTGGAAATTACCCACATCCGTGTCAAAATTCCGCACGGGCCCGTGTACCGTACACGCCCGTGGAGTCGCCCGATTCCAGCCCTATTTAAAGCCGATTCAGCCCCGATTTTGGTATTCTTTTCTCCATCTTTTCCCCAACTTGCGAGAGGGTTTCGGCTAGGGTTTCGAGGGGCATTGGCCAAGGTTTTGGAGAAGTTCTACTGCTCCGACATCGTGATTCCATTATTAAGAAGGTTGGTAGGGGAGCTTGATCGAGGGTGTATCTATACGCGATGAAGGAATCCTTGGACGGCGAGTGAGAGGACTTTCCACAAGACCATCGACACGACCATCGAGGGGTTTCCTTATGGATTCTTTGCTTTTACATTCAATTTCTTTGATTGTACTTAGCTCTATCGAGAGCTAAACCTCAAGTGGGTACTTGGGTGATTGTGAACCCTAGGATGTACTTGTTTCATTGAACTTCTTTATAATGCTTTCAATAAATTGATGTTTATTGTGAGTTCCAACCTTGAATGGTTGATTGTATGAACATTTTCCCCTAGAGTGACACTAGGGTTGAGAGTTCTTGTTGGTAACCTTGTGAGTGGTGACACACTACGGCGTTAGACAAAAACTAGGTTGGAGAGAGGTTGAGAGGGTGAGTCGAGGGAAGTGCAGGGGGCGTCCCTTTCCCCTCCAGCGTGATAGATTCTACCTCCGTTCCTTGAGTTCTTTGCGCCCATAATAGAGTTAATGGTCTAGAGGGGATGAACCTCGTTTGGGAGCCTAGTTGCGCGTGTAATGGAGTGAAGCGTTGAGGGAGATCTAAGTGTCTAGGGGCTATAATGTGACTAGGCGACTTTATCACTTGGACAAATGCTAGGTCCCATTGCAGACTTTATCCGGGATCCCAGAGCCCATTGCACTTTGACGGTTGAGAGGGTTGACTTAATCTCTCCTCAGGGACATGAATAGAGTTAGGCATAGTTGACCTTAGATTTGGGACTATGTATGTGAGGATTTCCACGACTCACCATTTGCATCAATTAGGAAGCATAATAGAGGTTCTGCACTTGAAACGATTTTCCTAGGTGAAGCATCATCCGAGTACCCCATCTTTATCGATTGCCTTACCCCTTTCTTTATTCTTGCTCTCTCGCTTGTTTCTTTTATTATTGAGAATTGAATCAATTTCACACCAATCATTATTGATCCTCCACATAGCTAAGAACCAAATTAAGCAATTTCATTCCCTACTCCCTGTGGATTCGACCCCGCTCACCCGGGATTATTACTTCGATAAACCCGTGCACTTGCTGGATGTAAGCAAGAGAAACTTGTCAAGTTTTTGGCGCCGTTGCCGGGGAGTTAGGCGTTTATAGATACTTTGCACTTTGTTTTCTTAGCTATTTATCCTTCATTCTATTCCACATCTCTTCTCTCTCACCGTTCTGATTTGTTCTAAAAAAAGATAAAAAAAATTATTTCACACTTTCTTATTCTTCCATCGTTCTCATTTGTTTTCTTTTGTCATGTATTACTTTTTCTTGCAAGGATTTTAAATGATGATTGACCCAATCGTTGCTCTATATTTGCAGGTTGAAGCTTTGAGTGAAAAAGTTGATAGAATTTTTGCTTCACGACAACCGAGCATTCCTTGTTGCAACACATATCATCCAATTCAAAAGGGCTACCCAAACTTCTTGTGGAATAGTGATGGACAATATTGGGAAACCCCTTAAGAGGAAAGTCAAAAGGGTGAGATACTCGAGAGAGGATGCATTTCGAGTTGCAAAAGGTATTAGCTAACTTCATTTGAAGCATCCGATGTACGCATCCAAAAATATGGAACCACACTAAGATGGCATGAAGCCTCCTATAAAAACCTTGAGCATCAATTGGGAGGGATACTTGACACACTCTTCAAGGAACAACAAGCATTTGAGCAAGCAATTCAAGTTCCTTGTAGAGATGATGTGGTAGTGAGCGACAATGAAGAAGTTGGACAAATTGAGTACATTGGTGTAGAAAATGAAAAGGGAGAAAAGTCGAAATACCATTTTGAGATTTTTGGACGAGTGTGAATGAAGATTGTGCTTGTGGAAGAGAAAAATTTTTCAAAGGGGATTTTGCTAGTGTCATGTTCCTTTCAAGCTAAAAATACACAAGAAGAAGTAAATCCTAAGGTAATGGAACAAGCACCACTCTTTGGGATTGATCAATTCTTAAATTACAAGAAAGAGATTTTGGGCTTGGGAGAAGATGTGGGTAGGAGATTGAAACCATCCAATGACCCACCTATGCTAGCATGGACAATTTCCCAACACAAATTGTTTTCCTTTGGAGGCCAAAGGTAAGATGGTTGGACTCTCCAACAAATATTCTACCACAGCGATTAGATTTTTTTGGTTTTAAAAGGAAGTAGCTATGCAATATCTAGTCGGGAGGAACACGCTCTTTTCAAGCCCCCATAAGGTAAGGAAGAGGTGCGTCAAGCTAAGTGACATAAAACAAAAGCGCTTCTTGGGAGGCAACCCAGGGCAATTCTTGTTTTCCCGTAGTTTTTTAGTTTAGTGTTTGCATGAATAAGAGCTTGAGTGTTGGTGTTTGGATTCTTATATGCCATTGCTATGCTTTTCTTGTGGACCGTTGGTGTTATCTTGTGCTTTCATGTGTTTTGGTGAACTTTTGGTCGTTTGAGCTATTTCTTATGTTTTTCATGGTAAAACTTACATATTAGGGAGCCAGGGCTCTAAGTGTGTAAACATGTTAAAAATTTACTGCAGAACTGCGAGAATTTTTCTAAAGAGCATCCGAGAGAAAACACACGGGCGTGTGGGAATTTCCACCGTGAGTGGATTTTGCTGCCGAGCTCATCGAGAAGCCGCGAGGCGTGCGGGCTGCCCGCTGTGAATGACCATCTGCGTCATCCACGCACGTGGAGTAATTTCACTGCAGGCGTGTGAATTCTGCAGAGTTGGGCGGTTTATCCGAGACACCGCAGGGGCGTGGACTCGCCTACGTAATGCGACCTGTGAGCTCCCACAGGCGTGGGTAATTTTCGCTGCGCCCGTGCGAATCTCTGAAGGATCTCTCCATCCCGAGAAGACATAGGGGCGTGCGTTTGCCCACAGTGAGTTGAGACTGTGAATGTCACGCCGGGTGTGGAATTTTCGCTGCAGGCGTGGGTCTTAGAAATTTTTCTCGGTTGCATGGAGAGTCCACGAGTGCGTGCGCCCTTACGTGGGTCGAGCACTGCAGGCGTGGGTAATTTCCACACGCCCGTGTGGATTCTGGATATGCTAGAACCGCAGGGTTTTTCTTTAAAAATCTTTTTCGGGTTTCTTCATCTTTTTCACCCTCATACGTTTTGAGAACATATCCTTGCTCTCTCTTGACCTCTTACCGTCGTTTTAGAGGGTTGTTAATTGAGTTTTTCGGCCGTTTTCTAGTCTTTCATTCTCATTTTTGTCGATAAGCTTCTCTTTCTCTTTTCTTTTGCCAATCTTCATTTATTTTTTTGCAACACCGGCGTCATCTTCACCGACAGCGAAGCGAGATGTACTAGCTATTGACACCGACACTTGAGGCGTCTTTACCTTCTTTGTTCTTATCTTTCGCATTTTATTTTCTGCATTTTATTTTGGATTTGTATACTCAGAAAGGATTTTTCCTTACGGGTTTATTTTTCATTTTGTTGCCTCGAGTTGTATTCATTGCTCTATCTTTTGTATACTCGAGTAGTTTTTGTTTTTATTGAGCTTTACTGAACCCCCTTGTGTATGCGTGCAGATGGTATTGTCATCATGGGAATTGAGACTATGTCATGGGCACGGCCAAGTTGCTTCGGCACTTGCCCGTGTGAGCTTCACAACCCGTCGGAACATTACACCCAAGGACTTAGCTCCATCAAATGCAACACTAGGAGCCAGGGGAGTATTGTTTTGATTGCTTCCCCCACATATATTCTTCATTGATATACATTATGAGTGGGCTTGCATGTGTACATTCAGGACAATGTACAACTTAAGTGTGGGGGGGAGTTTCATAGTGCACACATCTTTTTTATTGTTCTTGATTATTATATGCTCACATAGCCAATGGCGGTTCACCTTAGTTGCAAGCATTGTATTCTTGAGTTTAGGAGAATTTCTAACATTGAATGTTTTCATGCTCTAGTTCTTACTTGAATTTCTTGGAATTTTTTTACCGATTTATACTTGTTACACTACTCACTCTTTAAACTCTATTGGAAACTCAAGTTTGATGTTAAAGGGACTAGTTATAGTTGTTTCTTGTGCAAAATTCTGGGGAAAAAGAAATGGAAAAATGCAAAAGAAAAGACGAAAATAGTTTTATTGTGCTTGTTGGGTGGAAAGAGCTACCACCTATGAAGTATGAAGCTACTCTCATAAGTCGGGATACTAGTTATGCCCTAATTAGGGAAAGAGCTATCTCATGGATGAGTGAAAGCTACCACCTCGGTTGAAAGAGCTACCACCTCGAAAGTGTGAAAGCCACCTTAGCGGCCGCTTGGGAAAGGGAGCTACCTTAGAGGATGTGTGAAGCTACTACCAGTTTTTGAAATGTTTGTTGCTTTTTCTTGTTGTAGATAAATAAGTCCCTTATACTTTAGAGCTTTGAGGGAGTATACTTTGGGTTGACTTGAGTGAGTTCACACACTTACACGATTTCGGGTTTGTGGTCCTTTTTTTTAATCAAGTTTTCAGTTAGAGCATTGATTTTTCGTATTTAGTGTTGAAATTTCTCTTTCTGGTAGAATGCTCTCTTTGTATGCTTTGGTGAACCTAAGGCCAAGCACTTCCAATATTTCCTTCATCCATGCGCATAACATTTTAATTTTTGCTTGAGGACAAGCAAAAGCTTAAGTGTGGGGGAGTTTGATAAGTGCTTGTGCGATATGAATCTGAAACATTATTTCCTTATGTTGAGCATTACTTTCCTCGGGGTTTTTACACTAATATGTGTGTTTTTATGTTACTTTTTCGTGCATGTAGGGTTGTGAAACCAATTATGAAGGAAAAGAAGCCAATGTGGATCACAATGCACCGATTTTGGGCCGAAATCTTGCTAAAGTTCAAGCGAAGATATAAGTCGGGTGCAGAGATGCTAGAGTGTGTGCCAACCTCCCGTATTTGAGTTTACACAACCATTTGGAGGAGCACAAGGCGGTCACACTCAAGCATTCCGACTTATGCACATAGAACAAGATCTCCATCATCTTATCCTTCATTGAAGAAGCAAAGCGATCCACAGCATAAAGCGTGTGCCCGTTTATGTTACCTCGATGAAAAGTGGATTTCGTGAGTATTTATGGCATAGCGATTGTAGAAAATCACGGTAGTAGATTACTGCATTCGCTGTCCCGGCGAAAATGCGAAGACGAGATAATCCACGAGGGCGTGTGGAAATTATCACGCCGGTGTGGAAATTCCGCCAGTGGCGTGTCCCAGTACTACGCTCGTGGAGTCGCCCGATTCCAGCCCTATTTAAAGCCGATTCAACCCCGATTCTGGTATTCTTTTCTCCATCTTTTCCCCAATTTGCGAGAGGGTTTCGGATAGGGTTTCGAGGGGTATTGGCCAAGGTTTTGGAGAAGTTCTATGGCTCCGACATCGTGATTCCATTATTAAGAAGGTTGGTAGGGGAGCTTCGATTGAGGTGTATCCTATACCGGACGAAGGAATCCTTGGACGGCAGTGAGAGGACTTTCCACAAGACCATCGACACGACCATCGAGGGGTTTCCTTATGGATTCTTTGCTTTTTACATTCAATTTCTTTGATTGTACTTAGCTCCATGGAGCTAAACCCCTAGTGGGTACTTGGGTGATTGTGAACCCTAGGGCGTACTCGTTTCATTGAACTTCTTTTATTATGCTTTTCAATAAATTGATGTTTATTGTGAGTTCCAACCTTGAATCCTTGATTGTATGAACATTTCCCCTAGAGTGACACTAGGGTTGAGAGTTCTTGTTGGTAACTTTGTGAGTGGTGACACACCACGGCGTTAGACAAAAAGCTAGGTTGGAGAGGGTTGAGAGGGGTGAGTCGAGGGAGGTATGGGGCGTCCCTTTCACCTCCGATGTGATAGATTCTACCTCCGTTCCTTGAGTTCTTTGCGGCCATAATAGAGTGAATGGTCTAAAGGGATGAACCTCAGCTGGGGACCTAGTTGCTGCGTGCAATGGGTGAAAGCGTTGAGGGGATCTTAGTATCTAAGGCTTAATTGTGGCTAGGGACCTTCCGCTGGACCAAAGGGTTAGGTTTATAATTAGGAAGCGATTTATCACTTGGAATCCCTAGAGCCCATTGCTACTTTATTCGAGTGCGAGGTTGAGAGGTTACTTAATCTCTCCTCCAGGACATGAATAGAGTTAGGCATAATTGATCTTAGATTTGGGACTATGTATGTAAGGATTTCCACGACTCACCATTGCATCAATTAGGAAGCATAATAGAGAGTTCTTGCACTTGAAGCGATTTTCCTAGGGTGAAGCATCATCCGAGTACCCCATCTTTATCGATTGCCTTACCCTTTTTCTTTTATTCTTTCTCTCTCGCTTGTTTCTTTTTATTATTGAGAATTGAATCAATTTCACACCAATCATTATTGATCTTCCACATAGCTAAGAACCAAAATTAAGTATTTTTCATTCTCTACTCACTGTGGATTCGACTCCGCTCACACGGGATTATTACTTCGACAAACCCGTGCACTGCGGGATATAAGCAAAGGGAACTTGTCGACTTCTATTGGAGCTCATCACAAGAGGCGGGAGGGTGTGTGAATGCCCCTGTGAATGGCCTTGTGATGGTCACAAGCCCGTGGATAATTTCCACACAGCCGTGTAGATTTCTGCAAAGTTCTTAGACTCCATCCCGAGAAGACAAAAGGCTTTTGAATGCCCTACGAATTACCCTATCAACGATACACGGGCGTGGGTAATTTCCACACTCCCGTGTGAAACTCTGCAGAGAGGTTTTCTCCATCCCGAGAGCACGCAAGGGCGTGTGAGTGCCCTTATGAGTACCCTATTTGCATCCACCGTCCGGGTGTGGAATTTTTCCTATGGGCATGTAGAACACTTAGTCAATTTCTTGGGAGGATATAGAAGCCACAAGGGTATGTGGGTGCCCACATGGGTCGGGCACAGGCGTGGGGGAATTTCCACCGCCCGTGTGGATCTGATCAGAGGCAAGTTGAGCTATCCCGAGAGCACTCAAGGGGTATGTGTCGACCCACTGTGATGCTCCTTTGTCAGAGTCACATGGCCTTGTGAAATTTACTGCGCCCTGAGTGTGGATGCCTGAGAATGCCAAGAGGCGCGGCTTTTCTTTAAAACCTACTCATTTCTATTTTTCTTTTCACTCACAATCACTTAGAGAATGCATCTCTTTACTCTCTCAACCCCTCAACGTTGATTTATAGAAGTTTGAGTGAGTTTCCCAACCTTAATCCAGATTTTTCACTTCCATTTCGTCGGTGAGCCCTCTTTTCTCTTTTCTTCACAAATATTTATTTATTTCACTGAAACTACTGAATGTTGTTTTGATTTCATGCTTAAATCTTGGTGTATGCTTTTAGAAAGAATTTCACATGAATTTTTTTATGTATTATTAGGGATTTTTGCATAATGGATGTGTGGTTTTCATGCCCGTGGATCCACATGGGACGTGTGAATTTCCACATGGTTGTGTGGATTTTTTTGCAGAATTAGATTTTCAAGTTAAATTGATCGATTTTTCTTTAATTCTTCTAGAAATGGCTCACCAGATCAAAAAAAGAGTCCAGCAAGTGCCTAAGAGAGCCTTCGCTTGAGCCAGAACACATGGGTTTGCCATTCCCGAGCACTAGGCTCGGTTTGAGGGTTTGTCGAGACTCAAGTTTGGATAGTCATGTTTCCCCGACATGAGAGCATTGAGAGAGATCCTACTTGGTGATGAGATGGCCGACGAAGTTGAGGAGTTGCTCACAGTAGGCAGTTGGCACCGTTGGTTGTTAATCCGTGAGGCGACCATTCTCATGTTGACCCTTGAGGTATTGGCGTCATTTAAGTTCGACCATTTGTACAATAGCTTCTTGAGTATTGATGTTATTCAGTTCCGTGTGTTCGGTCAGTACCATAGGATGAGTGTTACTAGTTTTCCATCAGACTTGGCTTGTATGACGAGGCTAACATCAACACTGAGGAGTATGAGTAGTTACCAACTAATTATCCGGGTAGTTTGACTGCTCAACTCGTTTATAGAGCACTATGTGGCCCCCGTGAGGTAAGAAAAGGTACATAAAGGTTATTGATGTTAAACAAGTGCTTCTTGGGAGGCAACCCAAGTCTTTAATGTTTTTCTAGGTTTTAGTTTAGCACTTGCTTGAATAACAGCTTTAGTGTTGGTGTCTTGATCTTTTACATGTTATTGTTGTGCTTTTCTTGTGGATCTTTGGTTTTTTCGTGAGCTTGATTGTGATTGGCGAAGTTTCTTGGTCTTTTGAGCATGTTTTGCATGTTTATCGTGTCAGATTTTTCAATATCTAGGTAGGCTATGAGTATGTATGAGTGTATAAAAATGTTCTGGAGTGTCCGTATAGTTTTCTAAGTTATCCAGAGAAGACACACGGCCGTGTGTAAGTTCCACAGGGGCGTGTGTCTCCGTTCAGAGCTCATCCCCAGAGGACATCACGCCGTGTGTCTGCCCCTGTGAACGACATTATGACGGTCACATGCTCGTGGGTAATTTTCACACGGATGTGTGTTTCTCTTCAAAGTTAGAGCTCTATCCAGAAGACACGAGGGGCATGTATGCGCCCTTGTGGATGACCACATGAATTACACGGGCGTGGGTAATTTCCACATGCCCGGTGTGAAGCGTGCGAAGACTTCTCCTTCATCCTGGGAGAGACACGAGGGGCTGTGAGGTGCCCTGTGAGTACCCCTGTGAAGATTCACACACCTATGTGGAATTTCCATGGGGTTGTGTGGAACATTTAGATTAAATTCTCTGTTGGACAAAGAAGCCACGAGGGAGCATGTGGGTGGCCACGTGGGTCGGGGACACGGCGTGGAGAATTTCCACATGCCCGTGTGGATGCATTCAGAGGCAAAGTGTGTCATCCCGAGAGCACACATGGGCGTGTAACTACCCCTGTGAAGCTCCCGTGTTGAGTCACACGGGCGTGGGTAATTTTCACACGCCCGTGTGGATGCACAGAATGGTAAGTGGTACGGTTTTTCTTTAAAACCTATTCATGTTTCTTCATCTTTTCACTCCCAAACACTCAGAGAACACACCCTTTCACTCTCTCGACTTCTCACCGCCGAATTAGAGGGATGTCGTTCGAGTTTTCCGGCTGTTTTCAAGGTATTCATTCCCATTTCATCAGTAAAACCTCATTCATTCTTTCTTCGCCAAATCTTGATTTATTTTGGTTAAATCTAGTAATTGCGATTTCGTTTACATGTTAAATATTTGGTGCATCATTTAGAATGATTTTGGAATGAATTTTATGATGTATTTCTTGGATTTGTGCATAGTGGCCTTGCAGGACTAGGTTTTTAGGTTAATTTGATTGATTCTTGCTCAATTCTTGCAGATATGGCTTCCACATCCAAGAAGCAGGCCGGCAAGCGTCCACCTTTCCCAAATGTGAGTGTTGTGAGAGAGGTTCAGCTAGATGACAATAGGGCGGATGAGGTAGATTAGCTTCTCTCCATGGGTAGCTAGAGGAGATTGTTGTCTATTCGTGAGCCAGCTATCTGTTTGTTGACGCTGGAGGTATTAGTGTCATTCTAGTTCGACTGGTTGTATTCTAACTTTGATAGTATTGACACCATATAGTTTAAAGCATTTGGACACCACTATAATATGAGCGTCACACAGTTTTCGCTCTCATTGGGATCATACAATGAGAACTTTACTGCCACAAAGGAGTACGGGCAGCTTCCTACAGATTACCATGGAAGCTTAACTCCTCATCATACGTATCGAGCATTATGTGGCAGTGGTCAGTATGAGTCGGGAGTTTTGAAGGCTACCTGTCTCTCCAGACTGAGCTATAGATATATTTATGCAGTCTTGAGTAGATCGGTGAGCTGCCGCGGTGATAGTACCACAATGCTAAATAGAAAGGAGTTACTTTACTTTCACTCCATAGTGCGAGCAAGCCGCTACATCAGGAGTAAATCTTGGCCAGTACTTGTGCCATAAGGGCTAATCACTTGAGTTGGAGTTCTTTTCACGGGCCCCTACATTTACTAGACTCATCATGGGGATGGGTCTATTGGATGTGATCAAAGGATCCAAGAAGATTATTATACCATCCCCTCGGCTTGGAAACCATGTGGTGATGGGTATGATCCATACATATAGAGGCAGGGGTGCATGTCTTGAACATCACGCCACGAGCCGATCGTGGGCTGAGAGAGAGGTAGCAGAGGGTTCTCTATCTACGTAGGAACCGCGACAGAAGCCGATAGAGATTGAGGCACCTCCACGACACGAGGCCATCTCCGATTACATATTCTATCTCGATACCGTCCCCTTAGGCTTGGAAACCATGCAGGCGAGTAGAGTATGATCCACGAGGTTGCGTGACATAGGCCACAAACCACACAAGGTTATGGCGCATCTCGACATCTTACCACCAGATCTTAGAAAGGCGTGATGATCTAACTATTACGTGATGAGACCCTTGCGCCTCCATCACCCGGCACCACCATCGGTCCCAGTAGCACTAGTTGATCCTTTGGCATCATCTTCTTCACCGACACACCAGTAGAGCAGACAATAGTAAACACCGAGGCTTGAGGCATCTATTCTTTTACTTGTTTTTGTATTTTATTTATACATTAAATTTTGGACTTGTATCACACTGAAAGGATCCCCCTTCTGAGTTTATCTTTAATTTTTACTGTTTTTGAGGTTGTATTTCATTTCTATATCTTTATATACTCGAGTTTATTTTTGTTTTTGTTGAGCTTCACTGAACCCCTTTGTGTATACTTGTAAATGATCTTGTGAGTATGGAAATTGAGGACTAGTTATGGACATGGTCAATGTGATCTTCACATGGCCGTGTGTGCTCCACAACCCATTGAAGTCAACTCTCAATGAATATAACTCTATCAAATATACCATTAGGGAGTTCGAGGGAGTATTGTTTCAATTGCCCACCTCTACATATGTTTTTAATTGCTTTATCGTTTATTGAGGTTGCATGTGTACGTTGAGGGCAATGTATATCTTAAGTGTTGGGGAAGTTCACTTACACATATTCTTTACTTATGCTTTTATTGTACATACTCATGTAGCCAGCAGTGGTTCACCTGTAGTTACAGCGGTGGTATTCTTAAGTTTAGGAGAGAATTTTTAACATTGAATGTTTTCATGTTCTAGTTTTACTTGAATTTTTAGGAATTTTTATCCGATTGATACTTTGTTGCACTACTCATTCATTAAACCTTGTGCAAACTCAAGTTCGACATTTAAGGGACTAGTTTTAGTTTGTATCTTGCTTTAATTTCATTAAAAAATAGTTGTGTTTCTTTGTTGCATTGGGGGTGGAAAGAGGTACCACTAATGAAGTATGAAACTACTCTCATAAGTCGGATACTAGTTATGCCCTAATGAGAGAAAGAGCTACCTTATGGGATGAGTGAAAGCTACTACAGTGAAAGAAAGAGCTACCACCTTGAGGTGTGACAGCCGACAGCGGTTTCATACGAAAGAACTACTGATAGAGGGATGTGTGAAGATACTACCTTTTTCCTTTCTTTTTGTATATAAATAAGTCATTTATACTTAGACATTTGAGGAATACACATTGGAGCTAACCCAGGTGAGTTTGCACCACGGTTACCGATTCGGGTTTGTTGTCCTTATTGTAGCTAGAGGATTAATTTTTCTTATTCGGTGCAAAAATTTTTCCTTACTTGTAGAATACTTCCCTTGCATGCTTTGGTGAACCTAATGCCAAGCACTTTCAATATTTCCTTCTTTTATGCTTTAATGTTTTATTTTGCTCGAGGACAAGCAAAAAGCTTAAGTGTGGGTGAGGTTTGATAAGTGCTTGTGTAATAGTAATATAGTATTCTTTTCTTACATTGAGCATTACTTTTCTCATATTTTTATTTCTTATATATATGTATTTGTGTTTTTGTGCATGTAGGGGTTGTGGAGGATTATGAAGAAAAGAAACCAAAAGTAGATCATGGATGCACTTTGTTGATGAAATCTTTGAGTGAACAAATGTGAAGACACAAGTTGTAACTCAAGACACGTGATTGTGTGCCGACCTCTACTATGCTCAATTAAATACATGGTTTATATGGGCACAAAAGGCGAGTCACGTTCACGTGTTACGACATGCAAACCAACAAAGATTTCTATTAATGAGTTGTATTGAAGACACAGCGTGTTCATGCTCAACCTCGATGAGAAAGTATTGATTTGAGGAACATTTTTGGCGGAAAACGCGATGGCGAGATTCTTGTAGAAAATCACTATGAAAAGTCATGCCTAAATTACTATACACGGTTCGCGAGCGAAAGTTCGAAATTCACTCTCGGCGTGTGCAAATTCTACTGCGCCCGGTGTGGATGCCGATTCAACCTATTTAAAACCGCGACATCAGCCGTTTTAGGGATCCTTTTTCCAGCCCTTTTCCTATCTTTTCCCCATCTTTGGAGGCACTTGTGGCTAGGGTTATGAGAGGCTTTGGCAAGGTTTTTGGAGTGGTTCTCTGACCATCAATACCACGTTCCTTCGGGAAGATAGTTATTTGTGGAGCTTTTTGTAGAGCATCGATTCGGTGAGATTGTACCCTATGCTTCACGATGAAACCATTGGAGAAGGCGAGGGCTACTCCACAAGAACATCAATCTGAGACTATAAGGAGTCTTACTCATAGATTGCATGTTTTTACTTTTGATTTCATTATTGATTTTATCTTGCTCCATGGAGAGCTAAACCCCTAGTGGGTGCTTGGACTTGTAAACCCTAGGATGATTTTATTTCATTGACCTTTTATTATGTTTTCTTTAATTGATGTTCTAATTGAGTTCCATTCTTGAATGCTTTTTGAGTTAATATTCCCTTAGAGTGATACTAGGGGTTGAGAATCCATCTTGGTAATCCTTGTGGATGAGTGACACAACATGAGGTTAGACAAAACTAGTTTGGAGAGGGGTTGAGAAAGTGAGTCAGTAGCCGGAGCGTCCCCTTTTCCCCTTTCCGGTGTGATTTATCCTACCTCAGTGTTCCTAGATTTTTACTGCGGTCACAATAGAGTGAAGTGCTAGAGAGAGGAACTCTGCTCGGGCTTAGTTGTGCAACCAACAGAGTGAAGCATTGAAATAATCCTTAGTGCTGGGGCTTAATTATGACTAGGGGTCTTTTGCTTGGACAAAGGGTTAGATCTAGATTAGGGAATATGATTTATCCGATTAGGAGTCCCTAGATCTATAAGCAACTTTTGCATAGTGTGAGGTGTTGAGGCCGGCGATTTCTCGCACCGAGCATTAGTGTGGGGTTGAGTCCTGATTGACCTTAAGTTTTGGGACTATGTGTGTTTAGGATTTCCATGACTCACTAGACATTAGATAGCAATACGTAACTGA
>NC_052471.1:7967849-8007745 GCF_009730915.1 Dioscorea cayenensis subsp. rotundata | reverse complement strand
ATGGTGGTGATTAATCCAACTCATCACTACAAATATAAAATATATATTTTAAATGTTCACTAATAATCTCTACTTCAAAATATTTTTATAATTGTAAATATTAATTTAACAGTGTTTATTTTACATTAAAAATATTTATTTCTATTGTCGCCAAAATTATTTAAAATATTTTCTTGATAAATAAGTTACAATGGAATTATTTTAACATAACATAAACAGTAATATAAAATAATTTTAGATACATGTTTTATTAACATGCTAATCGAATTCGTCGGTAAACCAACATTGGTCATTGTAATAACATGAAGATATATATCTCGATCGTCATCATCCACATAATAACATGAAGATATCCGCTGGTAATTTTATCATTCCCATGAACAAATTAAGATGATGGAGCATAACACATCGGTGGAACTCCTGCTTGGTGATATTATTGTTGGTAATATTCAAATTTATTACCCATCGACAAGTTTTGGTCGGTAATTACAAGAACCATAACGCTACACACCGCCAAGGAAGATTAATATATCTGGCTTGCAAGAAACTTTAACCCCAAAATTTAGCATGAACCTCCACAATTCCAATGGACTTTCTTTTGGCCAAGGGAAAATATGGTGGTAAAGTAGCAACGGAAATCAGTGCGCTGTCGTCGTGTAATATGGTCACTATTATAAATTTCAAACATATGAAACCTCCACTCTCAGATGCGCAGACCCACCTGAAGCTTCCGCCAAGAGGGAGAAATATTCCGACTGAAATTAATCCATCCAAAAACTCATCGATTATTGAATTGCTTTTCTTTGTAGCGACATAGGCCATCGTGGTCTGTGAAGAAGCCTAATTGGATGTACATAGTATACACATAATAATATTTAGGGCTACCTAATTGCGTCAGTCATGGCCATCCACTCTTGTGACGGCCTATAATGTTGCAAGTCACATGCAGCGCCCCTCTAACTCTCTAATTACCCATCAAGTTCTCTCCGCACTCCCTCCTCGACTAGGGACCCGCCACTCGCCTTTTGCCAAAATGAACTATGGGGTAACTTCCATGCAGCTAGAAAGCCCAAATGTCTCCAATAAAACATGATTTTTATTCAGTGCCAAACTTTTCAAAAATAAGATATATATTAGATTTGACAATGGTTTTCATCATATAAGTGGCATAGTCACAAAGGCCTTTTGAACTATATATTATACTAATATATATATATATATATATATATATATATATGTCATACAATTGTCACAATGATGAAAATGTGGCATAGTAGGTTAGTGAATATGACAACGAAAATTATTGGCTTTATAAACACATTTGGACAAGAATTGAGAAGAGAAAAACTATGTTTCCCTCCATTTTGATTTCCTCCTATGTATATTACAATACAAAAAGAACCAAATAGGGAAACAACCCCCTTAAAATAGAAATGCTAACCGCTCTACGTAAAATGGAAGTCACAAAATAAACTTTATATCAAAGGAAAGTGAAAACTATTTGCGTAAACTATAATATATAAAGCTTAACAACACTTTGGTGCAAAGAGAAAAACAAGGTATAAGCATAATTAGTTATGATAGCATAAATAACTTGTGCTAGAAGCAAGATATCTTACTC
Source organism: Dioscorea cayenensis subsp. rotundata (assembly GCF_009730915.1). NCBI lineage: Eukaryota > Viridiplantae > Streptophyta > Magnoliopsida > Dioscoreales > Dioscoreaceae > Dioscorea > Dioscorea cayenensis. Next base: position 8,006,124 of record NC_052471.1, on the reverse strand, counting down.
AGATAATAGAATTCTTATAAAAATAATTTATAATGAGAAAATCGAAAGAATTGCTATGAAAAACACCCACGGCTTACTCAACTCTGCATTAAGTTTTCTCCTGGAATTTCCCTCTTAGCTTGGCCTAATTCAAGTAAAGATCTCTTTCTAATCTCTTGGACCTTGTCTCAGCCTATAAACTAAAAGTAAGTACTAAATACCAATGACTAAATAATAGCCATCTATCTATAAAAGAGAATAAACACAGGAATCATTGAAAAGTCTCCACCAATCAAACCCTTTTCACTCACTCGCTTAAACCATTAAACCGACATCCAAATACCTAAATCGTGGCTCGACACCAACATAAAACTAGCTAATTGGGCTTAAAATCAACTCACACCCCGAGTTAAATCCACTTGAACCAACTTGGAAACCAACTTCACCTTGAACTGAACCAATGTGAACCAAGCTCATTTCTTATATATTTCGCAGGAACTCGAGCTGGTTTAATCTTTTGAATCCAAATCTAATTAAACCGGTTCACACTCAATTTCTTGATCGAATCCAAGGCCCCGAACCAAGTTTTGGTCCTCAAGTCATAATTTGAATTAAACCAGACGGTCTAATCGAACCCGAACCGAATCTCTGAACCATTCTAGTTTAACCACCTTTGAATCATGATCCACTCCTCGGCTCAATCCAATCCTAGAAGTTGAGTCCACACTAACTTTCAGTCCAACTCCACCTGCACTTAATTGCATTGATTTTTGGTGTGAACCAACTCAAGCCCATTCTACTTCTGTAGAACTAGTGGTGAGCAAAATCTGCACTTTGAAAACTAGATCGCATCGGATGGATCGGCAAAATCCACTTGATCAGATCCTGATCCCGCTGAAAACTAGATATCAAAACATCGAATCCTCGACTGAAATTCGGGATCGAGTATCGGATATCCAAATTTGAATTTAAATTATAATCCTTCTTATGCAATGATATAATAGCATTACTTTTAAATATAAATAAACTATAACAAACCTATAATTTACAAAAGGATTTCAAAATCTTATATTATTCTCTCGCACAAGAAAAATAATAATACCAATCTTAAGTTACATATAAAAATCAAGTATTTTCGAAGCTAGATCAAACATCTTATTAATGTTTGAATCTAAGAGAGACAAATACTTCGTGATGAAAACTAAAGAGAGGAAATTAGAAAATCATCTTAAAAGAAATCGACTAGGGAATTGGGTAGTCTCTCATAAAATTAAATATATATATATATATATATATATATATATATATATATATATATATATATATATATATAACTCTTTAAATTAATAAGATTATAGGTTTTGGATGGAAAAATTTAATTTATTAATTTCACACATACGACTCTAAAGTATGTTAGATTATGAATTTGACATTTTACCTTTTCGCTCGTATAATTTAAATTAATATATATATATATATATATATATATTAGAATATATTGAAAAATAGGATTGGATTTTAGGTACCCGGCTATTATCTCCCAACCCTGATTCGATCCGTTTTCATCTTTAAAAATTTGAACTGGGTACCCAATCCGCTTTTCTCAGCATTGGATACTCCTCAAAATTCGGATTATTAGGATAATCGGACTGGATCATCAGGATAAGGTGGCTCACCTCTACTTAGAACCAATTTTTAACTCAACTTCAACCCAACAACTAATCTGTCTAAAACCACTCATTGCCCACCCCACTCCACAAACACACCATCGTAGAAAGTATTCCATTCACCATTTGCATGCATACATACATAACCCATTCATGTGACTCTATAATGATTGGTGGAAGGCACAGTATTTGTAAAGCGCCGAACACCCTTAATCTAGTGGAGCAAAATATACAAGACATCTTCTGTCAATTTATGAATTCAATTAGTATAACACCGGTAATGGAGCATGATCCTTCTATTCCTGCCTCCATACCAACTGGAGAGGACCTAAAGCGCGAACTTGACAACTCTACCAGATCAATCCAGCTGAATAAGGAAAGCTCAGATCATACAAGACTTAATGGATATGAAGAAATAAATCATACCCAAGGAAGTGATTCAGATTCTTTAGAGTTTGAGGTAGGTGCCATGGGAGACAGTTCTGACAATCACAGTTCATCAGGGAGGCAAATAGAGAGTTCAAGGAATTTGATCTTGAAAAATATGGGAGACTAAAGTCGTCAATTGAAGAACCTCCAGAGCTAGAGTTGAAACCACTTCCTAAACACTTAGGGTGCGTTTGATTCGGAAGTAGTCCACCGAAGTGGTGGAAGTCTTGAAGTGCCACTTTAGCTAAAGTGAAAGTTTTAGTTGAAGTGTTTAGTTCCATGTGTTTCGTTGAAAAAGGAAGTGTCAAATCATTAACTACTTTTTTTGTTTGGTTAGTGGAAGTTAAAATTTAGAAAATGATAGAAATGAACTTCTACTCATCACTTCATCATGGGTGAGGCTACCTCTTTGTGCTTGTTGGATTGAGCTTATAATTATTTAAGATTATAATTTTAAAAAATATTTTTTAAAAACAATAAAAAATAAAAAAAATAATTAAAAATAATAATAACAGATAAAAATAAAAGATAAAAAAATTAAAACAATAAAAGATATTTTTTATAAGCAATAAAAAAAATAATTAAATAATTAAAAAAGAAACAACAATAGATAAAAATAAAAGATAAAAAATAATAAAATAAAAGATAAAGACGATAAATGATAAAAACAATAAAAGATTAAAAAAATAAAAAATAAAAAAATAAGCCATAGAAAAATAATAAAACATAAATAAAATAAATAAATAAATAAAAATGGGTGATTTTAATCACCCACGTGAAACCACGCTACGAAAGTGAAACACCGAAGTCCCACTTCGGCCAAAATTTTTCCGAAATCAAAGAGTGAAGTGGAAGGTTTTGGAAGTGGCCATTTCCGCACTTCGGCCTCCACTTCAGTGAACCAAACAAGTGGAAGTGTCACATTAACTCCCACTTCCGTCACTTCGGTCTCCATTACCACTTGCTACCCTTACAGCTCTGATAGCTCGGTTTCAGCGAACCAAATACGCCCTTACAGTATGTATTTTTGGTAGAGGGATCCAACCTTCTAGTCATCATAGCTTCAAATCTGACAGCTGAGCAAAAAGACAAGCTCCTGGGTGCACTAAAAAAATCATAAAAGGGCATTCGCTTTTAAAATTTGAAATATCAAGTGGATCAGTCCTTCTTTTTGCACACACAAGATCCTCATGGAAGACAATCATAGGACAAAAGCAATACCGTAACAGAGACTCAACCCAAACATGAAAGTGGTGGTAAGGAATGAGGTTATCAAACTCCTCGATGCAGGCATTATTTACCCAATTTCCAATAGTGCGTAGGTGAGTCTAGTATAAGTGGTACCGAAAAAAGGAGGAATGACTATGATTATAAATGACAGGAATGAACTTGTAACAACCAGAACTATCACGGGGCGGTGAGTATGCATAGATTACAGAAAACTCAATGATGCCACGGGAAAGGATCACTTCCCATTGTCATTCATTGATTAGATGCTTGAATAGTTAGCCGGGCATTGCTATTATTGTTTCTTAGATGGTCTTTCCAGATATTTCCAAATCTATATTACCTTGTAAGACCAAGAAAACACAACCTTTACTTGTCCTTATGGCACTTTTGCTTACCGTCGTATGCCATTTGGGTTGTGCAATCCACCAGCTACCTTTCAAAGGTGTATGATGGAAATTTTTGAAGATATGGTAGAAGACATCAAGGAATTATTAATGGATAACATCTTAATCTTCAGTGACACATTCGACTTATGCCTCAAAAATCTGGAACGAGTTCTAGCCCGGTGCGATGAGACAAATCTGGTTCTCAGTTGGGAAAAATATCACTTTATGGTGAAGGAGGACATAGTACTCAGGTACAGGATTTCACACAAGGGGATTGAAGTAGACAAGGCAAAGGTTGCCACCATAAAAAAACTACCTCCTCCTACTTCAGTGAAAGCTACCAAAAGCATCTTGGGGCATAACGGCTTATATAGGAGATTCATAAAGAACTTATCATTGATCGTCCGACCGTTAACAAAGTTACTTGAAAAAGATACTCCTTTTGAGTTCAATGATGAATGTATGACTTCCATTTTCATCCTCAAGAAAAAGCTTGTGGAAGCACGATCATAGTTTCCCCAAATTGGATTCTGTCGTTTGAATTAATGTGTGATACGAGCAATTACACAATTGGGGTAGTGCTTGGGCAATGAAGAGACATCCATTTTCATCCCATCTGTTATGTGAGCAAGACTCTGAATGGTGCCCTAGAAAACTGCACAACCACCGAGAAGGAATTGCTTGCAGTGTTTTTTACATTTGACAAATTCCGGTCATACTTGGTACTTTCCAAGGTAATCATGTATACTAATCTCTCCGCATTGAAATACTTGTTGAATAAATCAGATGCCAAACCTTAATTAATCTGTTGGGTCCTTCTGCTCCAAGAGTTTAATTTATAGATAAAGGACAAAAGATGGGCATAAAATTTGGCCGCAAACCGCATTTCCCTCCTTGAGGGGCCTCATGAGAATGTTCTGGAAAGAGAGAGATAAATGATACATTCCCTAGAGAGTAGGTTTATAGCATTCAAGTGGTAATGGATGAATGGTTCACCAACCTTGTAAATATTTAGCCGCAAAAATCTTCACAAAGTGGCTCAATTATCGAAAGAGGAAAAAGTTTTTCCTAGATTTAATGTACTATATATGGGAAGATCCTTATCTTTTGAGGGTCTGTTCTAATTAGGTTGTTAGGAGATGGGTGTCACCAAGGGAAGGGCATGATATTTTGAAACACTACCATTAGAGTCCAACCGGGGGTCACTACAGTGCGAATCACACAATAAAGAAGATGTTGGATCGCCTTCGATGTTCCAAGATGCACAAAAGTATGTGCTAAGATGTGATAGGTGTCAATGTGCAGGAAATCTATCCCGCCGGGATGAGATGCCTTAAACTTGGGATAAAGTTTGCGAGGACTTCCATGTTTAGGGTATTAAATTTATAGGCCAGTTTCCTAACTCTCATGGTCACAAGTTCATTCTTGTGGCAGTTGATTACTTGTCAAGGTGGCTAGAAGCACAGGCACTTCATATGAATGATGCAAGAATGGTGGTTAAATTCTTAAAGAAATTGTTCTCCAGATTTGGCACACCAAGAGTAATTATCAGTGATAGAGGCACCCATTTTTGTAATTCCCAGTTCAAGAAGATTTCAAAACAGTATGGTGTCTCCCACAAAAACACCACACCATATCACCCTCAGACTAATGGGCAAGTCAAAGTCCCAAATAGGGAATTGAAATGAATCCTTGAGAAGACAGTTGCTAATCACAGGAAGGATTAGACTGATCACTTAGATGATGCACTCTAGGCTTATAGAACGGCTTATAAAACATCCACTAGAGTCACTCCTTTTAGACTAGTATATGGAAAAGCATGGCATCTACCTTTTGAGCTTGAACACTGGGCATACTGGGCCATAAAGCATCTCAATCTTGATCCTCACTTAACAGTCAGAAGAGAAAGCTTCAGTTAAATGAATTAGATGAATGGCGCACCATGGCCTATGAAAATTTGGCACTTTATAAGAAAATATCGAAGGGATATCATGACTGGCACATCCACCAAGGTAAGCATTCCAAAGAGGGAGACCAGGTACTCTTCAACTCAAGATTGAAACTCTTTCTAGGAAAGTTGATGTCATGATAATCAGGACCATTTACAATCTCAAAAGTGTTCCCCCATGGTGCTGTCGAGAAAATCCATCTGGAAAGAAGGAAGCTCAAAATGAATGGTTATCTCTTGAGGACCTACTTTTCATACAACATGCTCTAGAAGACCGAAGGTAACTCTCCTCTATTTGACCCACCATGAAAGTAAGCAAAGGTATGTCAAGCTAATGACGTTAAACAAGCGCTTCTTAGGAGGCAATCCAAACTTTTAAATTTATTGTACTCTCATTTTCATATTCTTTGTGTTTTTAGATGGTTAGTTGTTTCTTGGTTGTGTTCATGGTTCTTGTGTGGTTGATTCCAGCATCTTTGTTGTGTGATCTAGTATGCTTGTGATCATGTTTATTACGTTATTCTTGTTGTTATTTCATGCATGTTTTGAGTTCTTGATAATTATTATTTGATTTAGTGCCTTGTGTATGATATTTCATGATTAATTTGATGTTGAAAAGATTGTACTTTGAGGTGTTTAAAGGTTGCTAAGAAGAAGCATGTAAGGCTTGAATTCCCCAGGCCTTGCGGCCATCCAAAGAGGCTCATAGGCAACCTTGCACCCGTGAGCCTCCCCTTGAGGGAAGCCAGAGACCCTCATAGGCAAACTTATACCCTCGAGCTTGCCTGTGAGGCTATCCAGAGCCCCTTGTGGCCAGCTTGCACATGTAAGCTTGCCTGCAAGATGTGCGGGCAGCCCTTATCTAGGGTTGCCACCTTTTCTCTCTCTACTTCTATTCTTCTTCTCCATTGTTCTCCTTCAACCTCTCTCATTTCTCCACCTTTTCTTCTCATTTTTTCACTATTTTCTCTCATTTTTCTTGTTTTAAAAATCATCTTCTACTTCTAGCAACTTGATTTGTGTGATTTATTTGGAGTTTTACCATTGTTTTTCACCAACTTTTTCACTAGGGCACTCTCACAAGCCCCTAACTCAAGGTTTGCTTCTTTCTTCACCTTTTTCTCTTGCTTTTTTTCAAGTCTTAATGATGTAAATCTTGTGAGTGAATGTTTGGTTGTGGTTTTTGTGGTTATTTTGAGCAATTTGCAAGCTTTGTAAAATTTTTAAGTGCTCCATGTACAAGGGAAACTCTTGCAAATTTTTTTTTGGGGTCTTGTAACTTCTTTTGAGTTCTTTAACACCCTACCATGATAAATCCCTTGTTTATCTTATTTTTTTGGTTTAATCTTATGCATCTTGTTTTTGTGGGTATGTTGACAAAACGTACGGCTTCCAAAATAGCATAGAAGGATGACACACCTCCCGTTCATAAATCACAATTCAAGCACGATATCCGTAAGACAAGATTCGTGTTGTTAGCCTAGAAGCCCTTTGGCACTATTCAGAAGATTAATTGGAATGTCCTAGAAACCTTGGGCTTGGATAGCATCATCTTCGAGCATATCTTCTCTCATGGTTGGGACAGAATCCTTTCAATAGATGAACCCACTTACCGTATTCTCACTTTGGAGGTGTTAAGTACAATAGAAGTGGTCAAGCACTGTAACTTTGTCTGGCAAGTGAGTTCCCTATCATTTCATGCTTTTGGGAAGAAGCACAAGATAAGTCATGACCAACTGGGTGTATTTTTGGGACTCTATAAAGAGGCGTACAAGCGAACATCCTGTTTTCGATTGCTTACATGAGACTTTCCCCTCTCACACATCATCTGACTTGTATTAGACTACCATCATTTGGTCTAGGACAAAGAAGGCATCCTAAATGAACAACCCTACCTATCGCTACATCCACGTACTCTTAATTAGAGGGATTGGGGATCGGCTGGACTCTACAAGAGTTGTATCATGCTCTGACCTTTTGATGCTATATAGTATATTTGAGTGCTACCTGATTCAGCTAGGACATCTCTTTACCGATATGCTCTCTAATCAAGGACAATTTATTCATCTCAGAGCCATTTTCGCCTTGTCCTACATCACGCATTTAATTAGAGGCATGGGTTGACAGAGCACGATCAAGGCATGCACATCGTTGGTGGCACCACCCCACTTGGGATGTCAACTTTAGTCTCCATCGAGATAGTAAAGAAGAGGGATGGTGCCTATCTTCTCACCCAATGCAAAGGCGTGAGAGAAAGCGATGCTGGGTGATAAGTGCCTGAGTAGACATATTTTTCTATATGTTTTACATGCATTGAACATTATTTTTACCATGGTTTATGTCTCATATAGTTTTTTGGTGTTCTTTCATGCAATTAGGTTGTGAATGCCTTGAAGGAAGAAAAAGAAGCAAAGATAGGTTATGGAGATACATTTTGGGAGTTTGTGCGCAACATAAGGATCAAGACACAAGAGGAGCTCATGTACATGAAGGTGTGTGCCAACTTCCAAGAGAATTCAAGCCAATTTGTGAGTTGGAAGGCGACTAACACATCCGAATATGCGTGTAGCCCCAAGTGTACAGGTGTTGAAGTAATAATTACCCCGGTGAGTGGGTAGTCGAATCCACAGGGAACAAAAGTATTAGTATTAACCACTTCTTAGTTACCTAGTCAGATTCAATGAATATGGTGGAATGAACTGATTGTAAGAATTAATTAACAAATGAGTGAATGGATAACAAAAGGAGTAGAGGAGTTCTCAATCACTAAAGATGAGGTACTCAGGTGATGCTCCCCCTAGGATCTCTCATGAGGCTCAAAGTTCACTAAGGTAATCCAAGAATAAAGGCTCCTTGCCTCCAAGCAACTGATACTAGTCCCCTACAAGGTCCTGGCAGAGAAATCACACAATCTCAATATCTCACACCCCATATGACCGCACTAAACTTTAGGGAAATGTAAGAGTGAGACCGATTCCTAATTGTAGATCTAACCCTATTTCCCGTTGAAGGATCCCTAACCCCCTACAAGGCTCCGGCGGAGAAATCGAGCAATCTCATGGCTCACATCAAATATGGTTGCGAAGAGAAGAGGGAATACGGAGATAGGAAACACTCAATCGGAGGGGGAAAGGAGACACTCCACTACCTCATGGCTCACCCTCTCAACCCTCTTTAACCTTGAAGTTTTAACTCTAATGGAGACCTTTCACATCAAAGTAATAGGTCAAGCAATGTAAATCAATCACAAAGATCAACAACACATGCAAGCAATGAAATCACAAGGTTAAAACTCAAATCAACTCGAATTAACTAGAAACATAGAGTAAATCAATACAAAATCATAAATCCTGGGGTTCACATGCCCAAATACCTACTGGGGGTTATCCCTCCATGGGCGTAGTTACAGAACAATGGTGAATACCCCCTGAATTTGTGCGGATTGGCCTTGATGGGTAGTTCCACGTCTGGAAGGGTTCCTCTCTTAAGCTAGGTCACCAATGGCTCCCCAAGTGCTATGACGGTGAAGTAACCTATTAAAGTTGGTGAAGAACTCCCCCCAAATTGGCAAAGGCTTCCTCCTCAAACCCTAGCGACTTGCCCTCCAAGTATTCGCTTAAAGCTCGGCAAAAAGCCCCCAAAAATAGGGCAAACGGCCTATTTATAGCTCAAACCCGTGATTGTCACGTGCCCTCACATGCCTGTGTGGATTTTCCAAGCGCCCGCGTGGGCTGCAGGAATTTCCACGCGGGCGCATGGAATTTTCATGCCGGCACATAAACAGTAATTTTGCTACAGTAAAATTGCTACACTGGGTTGCTATAGTACTTTACTACAGTATTTTCCTCCATCGTGGTCGAAATATTCTTCCTCTTTAGGACACATAATCGGGCACACGATCACATGGTAGGCTAGAAGACTTTTCTTCATCGATGCGTCTTTGAGAGGTCTTGCATTCTTCACAAAGAGGAGGAACATTAGAATGTGACTGCCTTCGTGCTCTTTCACTAGTGAATTAACTTGAATTTGCTTGGAAGTTGGCACACATTCCACATCCGTGAACTCCTCTTATGTCTTAGTCGTCGAATTACACAAAAGCTCTCAACATCATGCATTTCTAGCCTATCTTTGCTCCCTTTTATCTCTTCACGGCATCTACAACCTAATTTCACGAAAGAACACCCAATACACGAAATGAGACATAAACCATATATAAAATGATGCTCAATGTATGTAAAACACATATTAAAACATGTTCACTCAAGCACTTATCAGGGACAAAGGCAGTCACACCCCCATGTCCCTATTTGTATAAAGAATGCAAGAGCTTCCTAATGATGATTCAACGATGGAAAGTCTTATCACTTACCACATGGACGTGTGCCTGACCATATGCCCTCAAAAGAAAAGTGTGTGAGACGCGTTTATGAAGAGTACTGTAGCAAAGCACAATAGCAAACCACACTATTTATGACTATAAATAGCCCTTTTGCCCTATTCTTTACAGACTTTTTACTAGCGTTTGAAAGGCGAAGTGGCTAGGGTTTGAAGAGGAGGTCTTTAGTGAATCGGGGAGGTGTTCTTCACCAACTTTGATAGATCTTTTCTCCGTCATAGTATCGAGGGAGCCGTCGGCAACCTAGCTTTGGAGAGGGATATTGTAAGACGTTGAGCGGCCCATCAAGGCCATCATCACGAATTCAAGGGGCTTTTATTCCATGTTTTACATTTCTTTTCATTTCATTATTCTTTGTTTATAACTTTCCCCATGGAGGGCTAAACCCTAGTAGGTATTTGGGCATGTGAACCCTAGGATCATATCTTTGTATTAATTTACTTTATGTTTTCCATTAAATATGAGTTTATTTGAGTTTTAATCTTATTTTCTCATTGTTTTCATGTTGTATTGATCCTTGTGATTGATTTGTATTACATGATTTGTTGCCTTGGTGAGAGAGAGAGAGAGAGAGAGAGAGAGGCCTCCATTAGGGTTAGAACTCTAAGATTAAAGAGGGTTGAGAGGGTGAGTCATGAGATAGTGGAGTGTTCCCTTTCCCCTCTAATGAGTGCTTCTTATTTTCATATTTCCTAGGCTTTATACAACCATATTTCGTGTGAGGCGTGAGATTGAGAGATTTCTCCACAGGGACCTAGTAAGGGCTTAGGGATCTTTCACCTAGAAGTAGGGTTAGATCAATCTTTAGGAATTGGTTGTACTCTTAGGTATCCCTAGAGTTTATTACGGTCATATGCTGTTGAGGTGTTGAAATTGAGCTATTTTTTCAGCGGGACCTCGTGGGAGACTAGTATTAGTGGCCTAGAGGTAGGGACCAATTGTTCTTGGATTACCTTAACTCATCTAACTTGGTTTAGAAGCATTTAGTAAATCTTGCCCTTCATGTTAGATCCTAGGGGAGCATTGCCGGGCAGCTCATTTTTATTGATTGAGACTTCCCTTATTTTTTACTTTCTCTTTTCTTGCTTACATTATTCATATTCTTGCAATTCAGTTTATTCCATCAAAATCTTGATTTAAACTAGATAACTGAGAAGTGGTTATTACTAATACTTATGTTCCCTGTGGATTTAACTACCTGACTCACCGAGTATTTTATTACTTCAACACCAGTGCTCTTGTGGTACACGCACGCAAATTGGTGTGTTACTGGGCCTTCTGACAACTCCCCTTGCACGTGACCCGCAAGTGCACGGGTTTGTCGATATAATAAATCCCAAGTGAGTGGGGTATCATATCCACAGGGAATAAGGAATAGAAACACCAAGATTGCTACTTAAATAAGTGGAAATGAAACAATGATTGTATGGATAAAGATCGATGTAAACAAACTAAAGAAAATAAGAAAGAGAGGCACAAATAAGAGAGAGGAAAGGTAATCAATAAAAGTGGGGTAAATAGATAGTGTTTCTTCTAGGATTATTGTTTCAAGTGCATAACCAACTATTATGCTTCCTAACTAATGCTTAATAAGTTGTGGACATCCTTAAATACACGGTCCCAAGCCTAAGGTCAACCGTGACTAACTCTACACTATGTCCCGGTGGAGAAATCAACCAGTCTCAACACCTCACACTATGTAAAGTTACAAGAAGCTCTAGGGATTCCAAGTGATAAACCTTATTCCTATATGTAGATCTAACCCTTTGGTCCAGCCGAAAGATCCCTAGTCACAATTAAGCACCTGGTGCTAAAGTTAATTCACTGCTTCACTCTGTTGCTCGCGCAACTAAGCCCCAGCGGAGTTCATCCCTTAACCCTTCACTCAATTGTAGCCGCAAAGAACTATTGCAACATGGAGGTAGGGTAAATTATACCGGATGGGAAAGGGGACGCTCCGCTACCTCTCGACTCACCCTCTTAACCCTCACCAATCTTGTTTTGTCTAACCCTCACTGTGTGTCACTCACTCACAAAGATTACCAATATAGACTCTCAACCCTAGTGTCACTCTAAGGGAGAAATCATTCAACAAGCATTCAAGATTGGAACTCAATTAAAGACATCAATTAAGGAAAGCATAACAAAAGGTTAATCAAACAAATACATCCTAGGGTTCACAAATCCTAGTACTCACTAGGGGTTTTAGCTCTCCATGGAGGAAGATACAATCAATAATGAAATTAAAAGTAAAAACATGCAATCTATAGTAAAACCCCTCGGTATTCATGTCGATGGTCTTGTGGAGTGGCCTCGTCCTCTCCAAAGGTCCCCTTGTCAAGCCTAGGGCACACCTTGCCGGATCGGTGCAGACGAAAGCTCCCCAAATAACTATCTTCTAAGAGAAAACATGGTGTTGAAGCCGTAGAACCACTCCAAAAGCCTTCCTAAAGCCTCTCTAAACCCTAGCTGTCAGCCTCTCAAAATTTAAAGAAAAGATAGGAAAAAGGATCCTAAAATCGGGCTGAAAAAAGGGTTTTAAATAGGTTGGAATCGAGCATCCACATGGGCCTATGGATGTTCCACACACCTCTGTGGAATTTTCACACGCCTGTGTGGATTCTCTGGAATTCTGATTTTCGACAGGCTATAAATAGTGACTACCACAGTAAATGGCTACAGTGATTTGCTACAATGTCCTGCTACAATAACCCCCGCCAAAAATACTCCCGAATCCACTTTTCATTAAGGCAATATAAACGGGAACACGTTTATGTTGCAGATCACGTCGCTTCTTCAATTAATGGGTTTATTGGTGAAGATTTGCTATAATTGCACAAGTTGGGATACACAAATGTGACTGCCTTCGTGCCCCTCCAACTCATTGTAATGGCTTAAATACATGGAGGTTGGCACACATTCACGTATCTTAGAGCCCCACTTGTGTCTTCGCGTTTGTTCCTTCCAAGATTCCACCAAATAGTGCATTCATGATCTACTTTTGGCTTCTTTTCTTAATACTCAGCTTTACAACACTACATGCACAAAAGAACACAAATACACATGTATTAGTGCTTAAACATGATAAAAGTCATGCTCATCGTAAGGAAATAATACTTCGCATTCTTAACACACAAGCACTTATCACCTTCACATGAAACAAAGTTAGCATCTGAGCATATTCCTACTCCAGTTGAGTAATTACTTGATGAGATGTAGTTTTACGCCAGATGTCCAGGAACATGTCAGAGGTCCTATCACTCATATAGGGGTCTTCCTCATCTGTCAGCAGACATCCGCCATCACCACATCCATGGCACCACCTAATCCTCAGGATGCACAACACCCACGTTGATTGTTGTTTGACACGCATGAGTTTCTTGTCATTTTTGTTGTTATTTTAGTACTTTATTGTATTTTGTGGTGTACTTGTTTTCTTGTATTTTGTAGTTAGCAAGGGTTCAATCCCTACTTAACTCTGTTCATTTTGTTTTTTTGTTATCATGATTCTATCCATTTATGAGTTTTGAGTTGTGATCAACTTCTTGATCTTTCTTTGTAGGATTATTAGGAAAAGAGGTTCACTGACAAAATTCCTATTGCGTATGTACCGCATGTGCACTGGTTTGTCGAAGTAATAATACTCTGGTGAGTGGGTAGTCATATCCATAGGGAATAGTTATAAAAAACAGAAGGATTTCTATTTAACTAAAGTGAAGATGGATCAATAGTAGTGTGAACAATATCAATATGAAAAGAAATAAAAAGAACAAGAAAGAGAGACGCGATAAAAAATGAGAGGAAAGGAAATATATAGAAAGTGGGGCACCCGGACATTGCTCGCCCTAGGACTATTGGTTCAAGTGCAAAACCAACTATTATGTCTCCTAACTGATGCTTAATGAGTCGTGAAAATCCTAAAATACACCGTCCCAAACCTAAGGTCAACTATGACTAACCCTACACTATGCCCCAGCAGAGAAATCGCTCAATCTCAACACCTCACATTGTGCAAAGTTGGTTAAAACTCTAGGGACTCCAAGTGATAAACCCTATTCCCTAACATAGATCTAACCCTTTGGTCCAGGCGAGAGACTCCTAGTCACAATGAAACCCCAAATATTAAGGATTACTTCAACGCTTCTCTCTATTGCTTACGCAACTAAGCCCCAGCGGAGTTTGTCTCTTAGTACTTCACTCTATTATGACCACAAAGAACTCTTAGAACGTGGTTGTAGGATAAATCACACCGGAGGGGAAAGGGGACATTTCGCTACCTCTTGACTTACCCTCTTGACCCTCTCCAATCTTGCTTTGTCTAACCCTCATGGTGTGTCACTCACTCACAAGGATTATCAATGTAAGTTCTCAACCCTAGTGTCACTCTAAATGAAAACTCATTGAACAAACATTCAAAATTAGAACTCAAATAAAGACATCAATTAAAGGAACATAATAGAAAGGTCAATGAAACAACATCATCCTAGGGTTTAGCTTTCCATGGAGCAAGATACAATCAATAATGAAATTGAAAGTAAAAACATGCAATCCATAAGTAAAATGATCTTGGTATTCGTGTCAATGGTCTTGTGGAGTGGTTGCGTCTTCTCCAAAGGTTCCCTCATCAAGCCTAGGGAAAACCTCGCCAAATTGATGCCAATCAAAGCTCCCCCAATAACTATCTTCCAAAGGAACATGGTGTTGAAGACCATAAAACCCCTCTGGAAAACCTTGCCAAAGCTTCTCCAAACCCTAGTTGCGAGCGCCTCCAAAGAGAAAAGATGAGAAAAACATAGGGCCAAAAGATTTCCAAAACGGGCAGAAGTCGCAGCTTTAAATAGGCTGGAATCGGGCATCCACACCAGCGTGTGGAATTTCCACAAGCCTGTGTGACTTTGCAGAAATTGATTTTTCAGTGGCCTGTGAACAGTACTACTACAATAATTTACTATAGTAACCTGCTATAATACTCCCCAAAATACTCCTAAATTCACACTTTTCATGGTGGCCACATGAATGGGCACACATCCATGCTGTAGATCGCGTTGCATCTTCAATAAAATCACATTTGACGACAATCTTGTTAGCATTGCACAAGTCCGAACACATAAGTGTGACTGCCTTTGTGCCCCTCCAATTTACATGTTCATTCGAGCATAACGGAGATTGGCACACACTCATATGTCTTTGAGCACAACTTGTGCCTTCACATTTGTTCACTCCAAGATTTCTTCAGCAAAGTGTATTCACAATCTACTTTGTCTTCTTTCTTCCACACTTGTCTCCACAACCCTACATGCACAAAAGTAACACAAATACACATATATGAGCGATAAAATCTGAGAAAAATAATTCTCATTGCAAGAAAAGAATACTTCATATTACTAATATACAAGAACTTATCATGCACTCTCACCATCCCTCAAGGATTGAACTCACCCCGTATTCATGTATGTATTGTATAATTCTCACCAAAAAATGGGGAAGTTTTTGTACACCATCTCATATTTTTCACCATTTACTGTTGCTTTATGTACATTGAGGGCAATGTATGACTCTAGGTGTGGGGATGGGGTATTTCATACTTATGCATGCTGGTTTTACCTATGATAGCTATGATACCTAGTAAAAACTTCCTAGCTTGAAAGAATGATAGATGTGAGTTGTATTTCTTATTTGTGCTTGAATGGAAGTCCTGTTTTATCTCTAGTGCATCCTCACACTCTATTATGAAAACTTCCACCTTGTACATTCTAGCTAACCCATCACTTTGATATTGGTGTTAGAATGTTAAATTCTACTTTCAATATTCTTTTTAGAGCTTTTGGTTCCTTTATTGTTTTTCTATAGCCTAAGTGAAGTGTAGTAGGTATTAAACTAGGAGACATGAGATAGGGTACATATATATATATATATATATAATAAAAAGAGAAGAAAAAGGAGTCTATGACAGTATTCCTCTATTGGTAAAGCATGAATGCGTCTATGTAGACATGTAATCATGTAAGTTAGGTGGCTCTTGTGCCTAATCAGCATGTTCATCCTCTAGAAATATTTTGTGTAATCTATGTTAGTTGGACTTGAAAAAAAAGAATAAAAAATAAAATAAAAATAAAAATAAACGAGAAGTAAAAAACCTATTGACCTCCTGGAACATGTTTTTCATTCACACAAAGACTGTAGCTTTACTTAAGGACTGAAGGACTCTTGATTGATTATTGAGGGTGTCTTTAGCATTTCTAATGCTAGCTCATTGTGTGTGGGGTGAATGGGCATCCTCGGCTAATCCAGGGTGAGGAGGATGGGGTAGGAGGTTTGCACACACTCACAAAGAGCACTTTAGATAAAAACAAGATTATTATTATGTTGTTTCTTATAGAAGAACTCGCTTTCTTGATTTCTTTTTATTTGTGCCTGTGGAGTTCTTTACTTTTGAGCTTGAGGTCATACATATAGCCATTTATCTTCTTACCCCTGTTCTTCATGTTTGTTTGCTTGAGGACAAGCAAACGCATAGGTGTGGGGATGTTTGATAAACACCTAAATGTGTGTATTTTATATGTATTTGTTTTGCACTATTCATGTGTACTTTGATGAATCGTTGCCCTTTTGTGGTTTAATTGGTTCCTTTTGTGCTACAGGCCTTAAAAAAGCCTAGGTAAGCTCAATGATGTAATTGAAGAAGAAATAGGCAACGAAATAGACATTTTAGCACCCAAGCACTATAGCAATAATGTAGCAAGTACTATAGCATGAAGGATTGAAGAAACAACAAAGTTTCAAGTTTTCCTTGAGGGCAACCTTGCGGCCATGAGAATGCCCGTAAGACAGCTAGATAATTTGCATACCTATTACTGTAGTAGAGTTATTATAGCAGGTGATGTAACACTTTACTGAAATTCTGCTAGAAACCCTAAGGGGCTTGTGGCCATCATTGCGCTCGCAAGCCAGGCAGTGAAGCTATCTCGAGAGGAATTTTAAAAAGGTTTCTAGGATTGAGTCATCATGTTTCCCCTTTCTTGAGCTCTCCACTCCCCCAACTTTGATCTGAGGTGAAGAACTACATTTGAGGAAATTTTTGAGGAGGAAATTGACGGGAAAATCACACTCTAGTAAGATCTACCCTTGATCCCACTTGTAGAGGCTTGGAGACAACGAAGGAGGTCACCCTCAATGCGGCTTTTGGGGAAGCTTTCCATATGATCTAACTTGTCATTCAGCTTCTAACTTTCGAGGGAGTCCTTATTATGCTTCTTTTAGTTATTCTCATTATATTGAACCTCTTATTAGCTTGTATGGACGGCTAAACCCCAAGGTCACCAAATGTCAATGAACCTTATGGTGAACTTGTTTGTTTGAATGTTTTGTTTACCTTAATGTAATTGGCTTAGTTTGTGGTTCTAGTTTTATGCTCTTTGATGTATTGGATTGCATGAGAACTCTATGGTTCAATTCTTAGGTTGTACTTGGATGAGCGATGAGCCCTTGTATTAGACTAACTTAGTTAGAAAGGGACCCATGTATGGATACACCAAGAGATTCGAGTATTTTGTACCTCTCCAACCATTAGGGATGAACTTAGATATGTATTTGACCCTAATTAGAGATTTCCCTTACCTTAATGCAATCATCAGAGGATTTGGTCGGAAGGAATTCTAGACCAATACTCATATGGGATTAGGGGTAATCATCGAGGGATTTGGAATTACCTACTTTAGCATTCTTCTAGCATTTGTAGCCCCGATGGGATCCGTATCCATGACCATTCTTTTCTCTAGGTTTCCCACTCATTCACCTAGGCGTGTAGACATTTTACTTTAGTTATTTTTCACCTTTTTAGTGATTTAGGACACTTGCACACGAATTTGTAGGCTAAACAATGAGTAAAGAGGAAGTAATTATAGCTCTTTGCCCCCAAGGAATATGACCCCTGTGTTATTGATGAGTACATTTTATATCATATTTGTCTACCCTAATTTCATTCTTTTATTTTTCCTTTAGCCTACTTTGGTGTATATTTGGTGCTATTCTGGGTATATTTATTCTTTGTGCAGGATTCAGGGGCTAGAGGTAATTTGGAGTGAAATCAGGGATTAAACAAGGAAAGAATGAGGATTTTGCTAAGTGTTCAAGTTAAACACGGGTAGAGCACGATAGTGCTATGTCCCCCTAATTATTTTAGCCTGAAGAGGACCTAGTGATAACTCAAGCAAGGTTGTGCTTTCAGGCCGAGCACGGTCTTAGCACGACCGTGCTCCTTCCCTGATTTTCTTAGTCTAGAGAAGGTTTCTACATAATAAGGGAAGCACGCTTGAGATACTCCTAGCACGGTTGTGCACAGGTGAGGCACGGGTAGAGCACGACTTGGTTCTCCCCCGATATTCCTAGGCAAACACTTAGCCAATTTACACAGAAATCTCAATGAGAAGCACGGTCCAAGCACGACCGTGGTTAGATAGTGTCGAGCCCGAAATCAGCCTTTTCACTCCAGATTTGTAAGGTTTCAACCTCATCTTTGTTCACTGATTTTCTTCTCCACCGAGAGGACATGGATGAGGGAAAAGATCAAACTTCACCACACCATCTAAGGGGATCAAGGACGAGTTGGAGGCACAAGGAAGTGGGGTTAGCATTAAGGAAGCTCAAATAGGAAGAATATCTTGAGAAGGAGGGAGTCATGCCTTCTTCCCTTAGATCTTTATCTATTTCTTCCATTTTGTACCCATCCATAAGGAGCTAACCGTCCATGGTGCCCCGGGATGTTGAACGATGATGCTTTGTATACTTTGAATACTTGCTTTTAATTGTTTACGGAGATCTGTTGGTTTCTTGTGTTAAATATTGTGTTGCATAACTTGATGTGTTTGATCTGCATAATTGCTCAGGTAAAACTTGCTGTGTGGATTGCTGATAAGTGCTTGAGTAGACATATTTTTATACATGTTTTACATGCATTGAACATCATTTTTACTGTGGTTTATGTCTCATATTGTGTATTTGGTGTTCTTTTATGCATATAGGTTGTGAATGCCTTGAAGAGTAAAAAGGAAACAAAGATAGGCTCTAAAGACACAATGTTGGGAGTTCTTGTTCAATTCAAGGACCAAAATACGAGAGGAGTTCATAAACGTAGAGATGTGTGCCAACTTCCAAGAAGATTGAAGTCAAATCACTAGTTGGAAGGGCACAAAGGCAGTCACATCTTCATATTCCTTCTCTTTGTGAAGATTGCAAGACCTCTCAAAGATATGTCGATGAAGAAAAGTTTTATAGCCTACCACATGGACGTGTGCCCGGACATGTGGCCTCAAGAGAAGAGTATTTGGATCACGTTTTGTGAAAAGTACTGCAGCAACTTTTACTGTAGTAATTTTAATGAAGTGGTACTGTAGCACAGTTACTGTTCACGCGACCGCGCGGAAATTCCACGCGCCCGCGTGGAAATTTCTGTAGCCCATGCGGCCGCGTGGAAAATCCACAC
Source organism: Dioscorea cayenensis subsp. rotundata (assembly GCF_009730915.1). Lineage (NCBI taxonomy): Eukaryota > Viridiplantae > Streptophyta > Magnoliopsida > Dioscoreales > Dioscoreaceae > Dioscorea > Dioscorea cayenensis. Next base: position 7,986,608 of record NC_052471.1, on the reverse strand, counting down.
GGGCGTGTGAGGGCACGTGACATGCGCGATTTTGGGCTTTAAATAGGCCGTTTGCCCTATTTTGGGAGACTTTTGGCGAGGGTTTTCGCGAGCACTTTGAAGGCAAGGCGGCTAGGGTTTTGGAGGAGGTCTTTGGCGATATTGGTGGGTGTCCATCACCAACTTTGATTGATCTTCTCTCCGTCATAGCAAAGAGGGAGCCTTCGGCGACCTAGCTTCGGAGAAGGATTCTTCAAGACGTTGGGCGACCCATCAAGGCCATCATCACGAATTTAACGGGGTTTTACTTCATGGCTTTCATTGCTTTTCATTGTAATAATCATTGTTTTGTAACTTGCTCCATGGAGGGCTAAACCTTAGTAGGTATTTGGGCATGTGAACCCTAGGATTTATGTTTTTGTAATGATTTGCTTTATGTTTCTATTAATTCGAGTTGATTTGAGTTTTAACTTTGTATTCCCATTGCTTGCTTGTTTAATTAATCCTTGAGGTTGATTGGATTTGCATGATTTGTTACTTTGATGTGAGAGAGGTCTCCATTAGAGTTAGAACGTCAAGGTTAAAGAGGGTTGAGAGGGTGAGTCATGAGATAGTGGAGTGTCCCCTCTCCGTTCCGATTGAGTGTTTCCTATCTCCGTATTCCCTAAACTCTATGCAACCATATTTGGTGTGAGGCGTGAGATTGAGAGATTTCTCCGCTGGGACCTTGTAGGGGGTTAGAGATCCTTCACGGGAATTAGGGGTTGGATCTATCCTTAGGAATCGGTTTCACTCTTAGGTGTCCCTAGAGCGTATAGCGGGTCATATGGGGTGTGAGGTGTTGAGATTGAGTGATTTCTCCGCCGGGACCTTGTAGGGGACTAGTACCGGTGGCTTGGAGGCAAGAACCCCGTTGTTCTTGGATTACCTCGACTCATTAGACTCGGGTTTAGAAGCATTTAGTGAATCGTGAGCTTCATGTTAGATCCTAGGGGGAGCATTGCCCGGATACCTCATCTTTATTGATTGAGATCTCCTTTACTCGTTTTCTTGCTCGCTTGCTTGCTTATTAATTCTCTTGCAATTAGTTCATTTCATCATATCCATTGATTTCGACTAGATAACTAAGAATTGGTTAATACTAATACTTCCATTCGCTGTGGATTCGACTACCCACTCACCGGGGTAATTATTACTTCGACACTCGTGCACTTGCGGTACATACGCGCATATTCGGACGTGTCAAGTTTTTGGCGCCGTTGCCGGGGAACGGGATATTAGGAACGCTAGGACTTGGTTACTTTAGTATTTCACATTTTCATTTTCTATTTCCACTTCACTTATCTCTTCCGCCGTTCTTAATGTTTCTTTGCATTGATTTCAGCTACAGGTTATGACCCGAGGGAACCCTTCGACATTGGTTGAAGAGGATCCTGAAATTGAGCGAAGAATTTGTAGAAGGGGCAAGGAACGTGTGCAGGAATAGAATTTTCCAGCTGAAATAGAGGTTGAAGAATCTGAGAATATGGCAGAACAAGGTGGGCAACCAAGAACACTCTCAGATTTTGCTAGGCCTACAATTCGTGGGACACAATCGAGCATTGTTAGGCCACCGGTGGCAGCCCAAAATTTTGAGTTAAAGCCGGGTTTCATTCAAATGGTTCAACAGTCCGCACAATTTAATGGGTTATCGGATGAAGACCCAAACAATCATATGGAAAATTTCCTTGAAGTTTGCGATATGTTGAAGATCAATGGAGTCTCAGATGATGCAATCCATTTGAGGGCTTTTCCATTCTCATTAAAGGGGAGAGCCAAACAATGGCTTCATTCATTGCCAAGAGCCTCGATTACAACATGGAACAAAATGGCCGAGGCTTTCCTTGCAAGGTATTTTCCTCCGGGGAAATCGGCAAAACTTCGCAATGAGATATCATCATTTGTTCAAATGGAGCTTGAATCTTTATTTGAGACTTGGGAATGATTCAAGGACCTCTTACGGAAGTGTCCACAACATGGGTTCCCCAGTGGATGGTTATTCAATCATTTTACAATGGGTTGAACTTCGAGTAGCAAACAACTTCTTGATGCCGCCGTGCAGAGGAACATTGGGAAAGCAAGGACTCCCGAAGAAGCCCGAGCAGTTAATTGAAGAAATGGGTTTGAATAGCTACCAATGGAATGTAAGAGACAAGAAAAAGTGGTCGGACTCCATGAGATCGACGCTGTTACATCCTTGGCAGCTCAAGTAGAAGCATCGACCAAGAAATTGGACACTTTGACTTCATCAAGGGTAGCCGCAATCACAAGTTGTGATGGGTCATGGGGGCTCACATATGCCGTCGGATTGCCCTATCTCGATTACAACTTCAGCCCCAAGTGAACAAGTAGATTTTGTGGGAAATTCGGTAAGAGGACAAGGTAATCCATATAGCAACACTTACAACCAAGGGTGGAGAAACCACCCAAATCTCTCGTGGGGCAATCAAGGGCAGCAAAAGACCACTTTGCCCCACCCAGATTTCAAGCAAACACCTTGATTCCGAGAGAGTTTCAGAATTAGAAAGGGTTTTATCAAAGTTTATTCAATCAACCGACACAAGGTTCCAAAACATAGAAGCAACACTCCACAATCATACCACTTCTTTACATAATTTGGAGAATCAAGTTGGACAAATAGCAAAGTCATTGCAGGAGAGACCTTTAGGGGAGCCTACCAAGTAACATGAGACTAACCCAAGGGAGCAAGTGAAGGCGATCACTTTGAGAAGTGGTCGAGAACTCAAAGAAGAGCTCCTGTTGAGAAAAAAATTCTGAAATTCTTCAAGCTAAAACCCCCATCTGGGAAGATTGCTGAATTTCCCGGAACCGCCAAATGATAATCTGCAGAGATAACGAGAAGCGACCAGCTGCGTCACTCCCTTCATATACTCAAGGATCCCTTTATCCGGAGCGTTTGAAGAAAGACCAAGCCGATGCGAAAAGCAGGAAATTTCCGGATCTATTCAAAGCACGTTACATTAACATTCCCTTTGTAGAGGCATTATCTTAAATGCCTCGTTATGCAAAGTTCTTGAAGGACCTCTTGACCAACAAGAGGAAGATAGAGGAAAGTGTGGCTGTGGTGGTAGAGGGAATTGTTCGCAATGCTTCAGAAAAATCTGCCAAACAAAATGAAAGATCCGGGATGCTTTATCATACCTTGTGCAATCGGAGGTTTGGGGGAAGAAAAAGCTTTAGCCGATTCGGGAGCTAATATTAATGTCATGTTGTACACTTTGTTTCCGAAATTGGGGTTAGGAGAGCCACGGCCAACCCGCATGACTTTACAGCTGGCCGATCGCTCCGTTTGTCATCCTCGAGGTATAATTGAAGATGTTTTGGTAAAGGTTGACAAAGTATATCCTGCGATTTTTGTTGTGTTAGATGTCGGCGTAGATGCGGAGGTTCCATTAATTCTAGGAAGACCCTTTTTGAGAACCTCCAAAGCTCTCGTATTGACATGGATGGAGTGCGAGAGATGACATTACGCATTGGAGAAAAGATCACATACCGTCTCGTCGAAGCAATGAAGCACTCTCTCTGACTTTGATGATACTTGTTATTTTTGATGTCAATGATGAGATTTACGATGAGTACACAGTAGGAATTTCTCAATCCAGCATCCATATGAGTTGTGGCCGGACATTGATGAGGAGGACACAACCAATTGTGAAAAACAAGTCCTTAATGAACAACCTCAAGGAGGATTTTTGAAACAGATTTTTCACCGAGTCAAGAGGTCGAGACGTCGCCACCGAAAGTATTCCACCACACTTGGGGACAAGCACACAAAGGAAGAGCGCGACACTCCCTCATTCGGTAACATAGTCAATTTCTCCTGAGTATGAAAGAAAGTCTGTCCATCATGTGTGGAGATTGCTAGGAAAAGGGTTTTTCATTTTTATGCGCCACCATGAGGTAAAACAGTACGCTCAAGCTAAGTGACGTTAAACAAGCGCTTCTTGGGAGGCAAACCCAAGCTTTTTAATTAGTTTTTAAACTCAAAAATTTAAATTCTCATGAACTAAATTCATGTAGTGTGTATCTTGATTAATTTTAGTTGACATAGTGTTTTTAAGTGGAATTTTTCGTGATTTGAATTGTTGTTTATGTGAATAACATGGTTTAGGGTGAATTTGATGTTTAATGTTGAAAAATTGGTATTAATTTGGAGTTTCGGGCACTCTATGGACTGTCGTAGAATTTTGTAGCTCCACATGGTCAGCATGCGTAATTTTCACGGTGGGTGTGCACAAGACTGACGCAGGGGTGTGGAAAATCCACACCCCCATGTGCCTATAAAAATATGAAGGGCACTATTCATCATCTTCTATTTTCAAAAGAACCCTTTCATCTTTCCACCTTCCACCCTAGAAAACTCAATTTTTAATCTCTAAAACCAATTGTTTTCAACTCTTTGGAGGATTATGTAATTTGTCGAGCTTACACCAAGTTTTCTTCTCCGATTAGCTCCGGTAAGCCTTCACTCTCTTTTCCCTTTTCCATGTTTTTCAAGGTCATTTTCATGGAGTTTTCTTGGTATTTTGATGATAGTTCTCATAGGGAATCATGCTAGACACTTGTTCAATGTATGAGAATGATTTTTGTGAAGCATAGGAGCCCAACTCCGGCGAAAACTACGGAGTCCGGCGCCCATGCGGTCACGCGGCTTGCCCATGTGACCGCAGGGCTGAACGCCGCAGACATATGCAAGGCCACGCGGCCGCGTGGATGGGCCACGGGCGATGGAGCCCCTGCCGAGAGCGCACCCAGCGACACGCATGTCAGGCTCCCTAGCGGGCGGCTACGGCCACCGGCTGACAGCACACGCCACGCGGTGCTGGCTTCCCACACACGGCGTGGTACGGAAAAAGGCCATTTGGCCTTGTTTTTCCTACTCGTGTTCTTCGCAGTGGTGCCTGGGCCATCGTATTCATGCCGAATCGGATGTTTTTAAGTGTTTTTCGCAGATATGGCACCACTGACCAAGAGGTCAGCCCAAACGTTCTCGCCATGATAGGGAGCGGCACCCCATCACCGCTATCGTAATCTCCTAACCCCTGCTCATCGCCAGTGCTTGAGCCGCTCAAAGACCAAGATTGGATGAATCGTGTTTTTATCGACCGATGCACTAGAGGACATTGGCCTTCTTGAGGAGATCAGACAAACTTATAGTGTTGGAGGTTGGGACTACTTTATTCTCCATTCGAGAGCCCGTCGAAAGCGAGATATTACCTCGGAAGTTCTTGCCTCATTTTCTTTTTGACCGCGACTCGCTTGATATCGCTTTTGACGCTCCCAATGCCATTCATTTTTCGCGTTTTGGTCAGCCGCGATAGGATGTCTTTGTTGACCAGTTTCTCGATATATCTCGGCTTATATCGATCGGACCTATGCTGATACTATGAGTACACCCGAGCTCCTCACGATTATCCTTCTAATCTCACTCGGGGCCAGGTCTTCCATGATCTATGTGGATGGTCGCGGTCAGATTCCGTGAGGTCGGCCTAAGGCCTCATTGCACTCGACCGGGCTGCACGGTACATCCATGTCTTGTTCTTAGCGTGTCCATGACAGCCCGTGGGGATGGTACTCGGGTTCACTTGTGACAGGATGCATTGACCGTGCCTCTACTCCATGATCCATGGAGCCCCTCTCCACTTAGGATATGTGGTTGCCGACTACTTCGCCATCGGAGTGAGTACTTGCGATTGGGAGCATTGTTTGCGAGTGAACCTACATCACTCGTCTTATGTTCAAGATGGGTCTTATCCGCTCGGTCAGAGGCGAGGAGAGAGTCAGTACTCCGGCACCATTAGGTTTGGCCACTCTCCGTTTGATGGGCATTGTGCGACGTGATGCCTCGTGCGGATATGTACTCAGTAGAGTCGCCATCCGGGGACGATAAAGGAGCTGTTGAGGCTATAGAGGCACCACCCCAGCGAGACCCCATAGTCAACGAGGGAAACAGCGGCAAGATCATCGGCTGATCTTGAGTCATCTCCCTCGAGGTTCACGGCAGTCTGCCTCGACTTGAGGCCAGTGCTACCATTCTTGAGAACCAGGCACGGATTCGAGGCTGCCTTGATCGTGACTTCGGCAGACTCTTGACGAGGGAGGTCTCCTCCGCCTTCATGCCACACCAGCTCCGGCTCATCGATGCTTGAGGTGTCACACTCATGAGGCCCCGATTTCTTTTTAGTTTCTTGTTTTTAGTTGCTTTGTTAGTAGTATTTAGACTTTTGTACTCAGAAAGGCTTCACCTTCTGAGAGTTATCTTCTTGTCTTTCTTTTATGCTAGTATATGCTCTATTATGTTATTTGTCGAACTCAGTATTTTCTTTTTACATTTTGTTGAGATTCACCGAACCCCCTTATATTCCAGTGCGGATGTCCTTGAGAGTGAGGTGGATGGTGTTTTAGTCATAGAACATGATCATGTGATGTTGTCACATGGTCGTAGTGAGCTTCACAACCCATACAACAAGCCCATGAGTTAGACTTCACCAAACGATTAATGAGGAGTTCAGGAGAGTATTGTTTTAATTGCATTCCCACACACATTATGCTTCCATTGTTATTATTTTTTTATTGTGCTTGCATGCGCATACTGAGGACAATGTACATCTTAAGTGTGGGGAGGGTTCACCTTATACATGACTTTTACTTGTGTTTTCATGAGCATGCTCTTGTTGCCAAGGAAGGTTCACCTTAGGGTTAAGAGTTTAATTCTTAGTTTTTGGAGGTTATAAACATGGATTTTATCATGCTCTAGTTTTCATCCAATTTTATTGTATATTTTTGTCCGATTGCTCTTTCTGCACTTTTCTCGCTCATTAGACCTATGAAGACTCTAGTTCATTATGTTTGGGACTTTAGTGTGCTAGTTTCTATAAATAAAAAAAAAAGAAAAAAAAAGAGAAATGGAAATTGTTTGTTGTTTGTACATAGGGTATGGAAAGAGCTACCACCCATGATGTACGTAGCTACTCTCATAAGTCGGATACTTGTTATGCCCTAATGAGAGAAAGAGCTATCTCATGGGATGTGTGAAAGCTACCATCCTCGGTAGAAAGAGCTACCACCTCGAAAGTGTGAAAGCCACTCGGGAGACATCTTGGGAAAAGGGCTACCTTAGAGGTTGTGTGAAGCTACTACCTATTCTTTCTGTTTATAAATAAGTCCCATGTTAATAAGAACTTGGTAGTGGACATAGTGTTGACTTGAGTTGAGTTTTACACACACACACGCATTCGGATTTTATCACATTCAATTTTTATTAGATTGTTTGCTAGAGCATTGATTGTTTTGTCTAGTGTTTGATTCTCTCCATGACTGTAGAATTTTATTCTTGTTCTCATTTGGTGAACCTAAGGCCAAGAACTTCTCTTTTCTTTCCATAGGTATAATGTTTAATTTTGCTTGAGGACAAGCAAAGACTTAAGTGTGGGGGAGTTTGATAAGTGCTTGAGTAGACATATTTTTATATATGTTTTACATGCATTGAGCATCATTTTTACTGTGGTTTATGTCTCATATTGTGTATTTGGTGTTCTTTTATGCATATAGGTTGTGAATGCCTTGAAGAGTAAAAAGAAAACAAAGATAGGCTATAAAGACACAATGTTGGGAGTTCTTGTTCAATTCAAGGACCAAAATACGAGAGGAGTTCATAAACGTAGAGATGTGTGCCAACTTCCAAGAAGATTGAAGTCAAATCACTAGTTGGAAGGGCACAAAGGCAGCCACATCTTCATGTTCCTTCTCTTTGTGAAGATTGCAAGACCTCTCAAAGATACGTCGATGAAGAAAAATTTTATAGCCTACCACATGGACGTGTGCCCGGACATGTGGCCTCAAGAGAAGAGTATTTGGATCACGTTTTGTGAAAAGTACTGTAGCAATTTTAATGTAGCAGTACTATAGCAAAGTTACTGTTCACGCGACCGCGCGGAAATTCCACACGCCCGCGTGGAAATTTCTGCAGCCCACGCGGCCGCGTGGAAAATCCACACGGGCGTGTGAGGGCACGTGACAGGCGCGATTTTGGGCTTTAAATAGGCCGTTTGCCTTATTTTGGGAGACTTTTGGCGAGGGTTTTCGCGAGCACTTTGAAGGCAATGCGGCTAGGGTTTTGGAGGAGGTCTTTGCCGATATTGGTGGGCGTCCATCAACAACTTTGATCTATCTTCTCTCCGTCATAGCAAAGAGGGAGCCTTCGGCGACCTAGCTTCGGAGAAGGATTCTTCAAGACGTTGGGCGACCCATCAAGGCCATCATCACGAATTTAACGGGGTTTTACTTCATGGCTTTCATTGCTTTTCATTGTAATAATCATTATTTTGTAACTTGCTCCATGGAGGGCTAAACCTTAGTAGGTATTTGGGCATGTGAACCCTAGGATTTATGTTTTTGTAATGATTTGCTTTATGTTTCTATTAATTCGAGTTGATTTGAGTTTTAACTTTGTATTCCCATTGCTTGCTTGTTTAATTAATCCTTGAGGTTGATTGGATTTGCATGATTTGTTACTTTGATGTGAGAGAGGTCTCCATTAGAGTTAGAACGTCAAGGTTAAAAGAGGGTTGAGAGGGTGAGTCATGAGATAGTGGAGTGTCCCTCTCCGTTCCGATTGAGTGTTTCCCTATCTCCGTATTCCCTAAACTCTATGCAACCATATTTGGTGTGAGGCGTGAGATTGAGAGATTTCTCCAGCTGGGACCTTTGTAGGGGGTTAGAGATCCTTCACCGGGAATTAGGGTTGGATCTATCCTTAGGGAATCGGGTTTCACTCTTAGGTGTCCCTAGAGCGTATTGCAGGGTCATATGGGGTGTGAGGTGTTGAGATTGAGTGATTTCTCCGCCCGGGACCTTGTAGGGGACTAGTACCCGGTGGCTTGTAGGCAAGAACCTGTTGTTCTTGGATTACCTCGACTCATTAGACTCGGTTTAGAAGCATTTAGTGAATCGTGAGCTTCATCTTAGATCCTAGGGGGAGCATTGCCCGGATACCTCATCTTTATTGATTGAGATCTCCTTTACTTGTTTTCTTACTCGCTTGCTTGCTTATTAATTCTCTTGCAATTAGTTCATTTCATCATATCCATTGATTTCGACTAGATAACTAAGAATTGGTTAATACTAATACTTCCGTTCCTTGTGGATTCAACTACCCACTCACCGGGGTAATTATTACTTCGACACCCGTGCACTTGCGGTACATACGCGCATATTTGGACGTGTCAGCAAGGGAATAGAGTAAGGAAAAAGATGCACTGGCGGTATACCAACCAAAACTTCCTTACCCTGTGAAAATGAAAAAGGATCAACAGGAGGAGCAATTTAAGAGATTCCTTGATGTGTTCAAGACTTTGCATATTAATGTCCCATTTGTTGAAGCCCTTGCTCAAATGCCGAGGTATGCCAAATTTTTTAAGGAACTGCTCATGAACAAGAGGAAACTGGAGGAAGTGTCTTCAGTGACACTTAGTGAGGAATGTTCAGTGTTGATCACTAACAAACTCCCCAAGCCAAGAAGAAGAAAGACCCCGCTGGATTGATTGTTCCTCGCACTATAGGAGGGTTAGTAGATGAGAAATATTTAGCCGATCTTGGAGCAAGCATCAACCTCATGCCCAATAAAATCTTCCAAAAGCTTGGTCTTGGAGAACCAAAACCCACCACTATGACTCTGCAGTTGGCCGACAGGTCCATCAGGCAACTAAGAGGCATAATTGAAGATGTTCTGGTTAAGGTGGACAAGTTTATTTTTCCGGTGGATTTCATCATTCTTGATGTTGATGACAAGGTAAAGGTGCCATTAATTTTTGGAAGGTCATTCTTAGCAACTTCAATGTTAAGGATGGCAGAATGACACTTTGAGTGGGTGAAGAAGAAATTATTTTCAAGCTTCGGGATTCCATGAGGCATACAATGGATTTTGATGACACATGTCATTGTGTAGATGTTATTGATGAATTTGTATCTGAATTTGTATAGGTACATTCATGAAAGATGAGCTCGTTGAATTATTAGAGGGCAACCCCTTGGAAGATGAAGCACCAAAGGAGGTGATGGAAGAATCTTACTGTTTAGACTTGGTAACCATCGAGGTCTCTGTACCACTAGAACTGCCAAAGAAAAAGACCTCCCGTTCAATGAAGTGGTGTAAGAAGGTGACCACTAAGAGGGAAAAGCCACCCATCTCACCACCTATCACTGATGTTTCTGACCATCAAAATCCTTGGACTTTTGGTGAGATCAATCTGATTAATTTGTTATTGCCCTACTTATGGAGTTGTATTTCATGTGGTCATGAAAGGTCTCGATTCCATGAACCTCCTTAAGAAAAGAAAAGGTACGTCAAGCTAGTGACGTTAAACAAGCACTTCTTAGGAGGTAACCCAAGTTGTTGTGTTATTTTGCTCTTATCGTTGTTTTTCATTTTGTTTTTGTTGATGCTATATTCATGTTAATTTTGGTCTCTCATGGTATTTTTGGCTTTTTCAACATGTTTGCAATACTTCCTATCACCTCAAGTGTTTTATTTGTCTATCATGGAGGAGGAAAGACTTTGCCTTGCAATTTTTTCAGGCTAAACATGGGCTAAGCACGCCCATGCTTGAGCACTTGATTCTCTCTGTCAACAGTTTTGGAAGCATTCCAGAGCAAGCACAGGCTAAGCATAAGTGTGTCAAGTCAGTAAGCACTATCTCCATGTAATTGGCACGATTGTGTCCTCCCCTTAGTTGTTTTGGGAAATTTTTCCTGAGAATATAAGGGAGGAGCACACCTAGAGCATAACCGTGTTTTAGTCAGGGTGCTTGCCCTAACTTCCGTGCCCGAGCACGAGTGTACTCTACCCATGCTTGGATGTGAACGATCGCGTCCCCCATCTTCTTTTGAAACCCCTTCATCGCCGGCCTCCTCGCATTCACCTCGACTCCTAGCCTTCCACATTCTCTCCTCGTGCTTTAAATCACCGTGAGGTTTCTCGTTTCTTACCACATTTCTTTGAGCTCACTCTTCTTTTCTCCATTCTTATCCCTCAAGTTCGGTAAGAGTTTATTTGTCTTTCTTACTTTGTTTTACAGTGTTAGCCTGTCATTCTCTTAATTTAGTACCTGTTTCATTTCTTCATGCTCGATTTTCATGGATTTTCATCAAATATTTCTAAGTTCTTGAGGATGAACTGTGCAAGGTCATCTGGGGTGATGGTTGCCCATAGCACGGTCATGCTCTCTGGAGTACGGTCATGCCCTTACCTTAAGCATAAGACACAAACGCTCGCCCCCGCTTTTATGTTAAGCACGGTCAGAGTGCCACTAGCATAACTGTGCTCTCCCTGATTCTTGGAATGTTTGAACTAACTTGGTTTATCTTTTTCTTCTTGCAGATCATGAAGAAGAAGCACACTGCCGCTGAGCCTTCTAAGAGGCCCTGGATCGAGAGGCCCATTCCTGATGTGGACTCAGCACTAGTGTTCCACACTCAAATGCATAAGGATAGTTTTGCTCATCTTTATCGATGGCATTTTGGTGATTTGAGATAGATTGATTGGGATGTTCTCAGGGAGGTTGGACTAGAAGGTGAGCTCAAATAACTGCTTAGTGACGGTGCATGGAAAAAGCTATTTATGATCACTGATAACACCTACGAGTGATTAGCACTCGAGGTGTTAGCCACATTCAAGCTCTCTAGGGATACTGTTGCATTCCATCGAGCCGATTTCATCCAATTTCAGGCATTCAGCATGACGCACTGGATGAATCTCATCAACTTCCGCATCTAGTTGGGGCTATATGATGCAGAGTTCACTCAAACTCATACATATGATGCACTATTGATCTCCCGACCGGTTCGGGGAGTCTCCAGAGGATGCTTGCCTGTGTTTGAGCATTGCTCCCACTTATGACCACCGCCGGACGAAAGCCACCACCCTCCGTTCTACAGAACTCAGATACATTCATTTCATACTCAGCCACACCCTAATAGGATGAGGTGACAGTAATGGGGCTGTTAGCTGTAGTGATTTCGATTTTCTATTGAGTATGATGGACGGGTTCAATGTACATCTGGTGTATAAGGTCACAGTTTCTATTTTGCACCAGGGGCCAACCCTCGCATTGGAGCCCTTTTTGTCGGCCCTTACATCAATCATCTGATCAAACGCATGGGCATTCTAGAGGGGACAAACAGGATGCGAGTGGTAGATGGCTTGACACCCATAACCCTTGAGACACTGAGGTCGATGGGGATGCTGTAGAGTGTGCAGACTGTTAGAGAAGTTGAGTACCACATCCATTAGCCCACCGATTCTTCCTCCACTTCTTCTCCTGATCTACCCACTATAGGTGATGCTGCTCCACATCTCCACCGCCTGCTACCATCTCAAGCCAGAGGTCACCCTTGCCACTCTGAGCTCACCTTTACTATTTGGAACAGGTTACTTGTTCATTAGCAGCGTTCTGGTGGCTACAGAGGAGTGTGGCACGGATAGCCAAGCATTTGGGCGTGCGACTGTCACCTGAGCCTACTTCTCTTGTATGCCCCACTCACCACATTGGGGTTGATACTTTTGATTTGGGAGAGTCTCAGGCTGATTCCACCTCTCCTAGTGATGATTTCCAGCTCGATAGTGCCCCGTACTGATCATATAGCTATAGTTATATATCATTGTTTTCATTTATTATTGTTCTCTTTTCCTTGTTAAACTTGGTAGTTCTATTAGCAAGGGGAGTCTCCTGCTATACTGATATTTTGGTTATTTTATTTTCAGCTATTCTATTTCAATCATTGTTTTTATTATTTTCTTGAGCTTCACTCATGTTTCTCCACTCATCTCAGGGATTATGTGGGTGCTTCAAGTTGATAAACATGTTGAGAGCATGAACATCACTCTCCGTGTTCAAGAAATTTTGACTTTGAATAGCACACACATTGAGAGTGGCAACATCACTCGCCCTATTCAAGAAAGTCCCATAAATCCCCCTCTTTAATTGTTTGTTCTCCATTTTTTTTATGCATGGCATACATTTTTACATTGAGGACAATGTAGCATTCAAGTGTGGGGGAGGGTTGCATGGCTATTTTTGGTGGATGAGTGCTTTGCTAATGAAGATCGATGATCATTTTGTTGGAAATTCTTAAACCTAAGGGGACACGTGTGTGTTAGTAACTTTTGAAGCCAAATCATAGACTCACTTTTACTTTAAAGACCTAAAGTTTCATCACCTTGCCCTAATTGTGGAGCACCTTGTCATAGGATGTTAACCCTTCACTTCAGCGTACTTTGGTGTATATTTGGTGCTATTCTGGGTATATTTTTTCGTTGTGCAGGATTCAGGGGTTTGAAGCAATTTGGAGTGAAATCAGGGATTAAACAAGTAAAGAATGAGGATTTTTCTAAGTGTTCAAGTTAAACACTGGCAGAACACAATCGTGCTCTGTCTGCCAGATTATTTCATCCTAGAGAGGACCTAGTGATAATTCAAGCAAGGGGGTGTTTTGAGGCCAAACACGGTCTCAGCAGGACCGTGCTCCTCCCTTGATTTTCTCAGTCTAGAGAAGGTTTCTGCTCAACAAGGGAAGTATGCTCAGGATGCTCCTAGCACGGTCGTGCAGAGGTGAAGGATGGGTGGAGCATGATCGTGCTCCTCCCCATGATTTTCCCAGGTGAACACTTTGCAGATTCACTTAGAATTCACACGAGAAGCATGGTCCAAGAACAATCGTGCTTAGATCTTGTCGAACCCGAAATCAGCCTTTTTACTCCAGCTTTTTAGGGTTTCAACCTCATACTTTTTAAGGGATTTTCTTTTCCACGAGGAGGACTTGGATGATGGCGAAGACCAAGCTTTACCACACCATTTAAAGGGATCAAGAAGGAGTTGGAGGCACAAGGCAAATGAGGTTAGCATCAAGGAAGCTTAATTAGGAAGAATATCTTGAGAAGAAGGGAGTAATGTCTTCTTCCTTTAGATCGTTATTTGTTTCTTCCATGTTGTACCCATCCATAAAGGGCTAACAATCCATGGTGCCTTGGGATGTTGAATTATGATTCTTTGACTGCTTTGAATACTTGCTTTTAATTGTTTAAGGAGTCCTATTGGTTTCTTGTGTTAAATCTTATGTTGCATAACTTGATGTGTTTGATTTGAACAGTTGCCTAGGTAAAACTTAGTGTGTGGATTGCCATAGTTGTAGTTACCTATGTGATAGTAAAACTCGATGTGTATGAAACCCGCAGTTACCATAGCAAAACTTGGTGTATTTTTTTACCATAGATGTGACATTGTTTTTGAGCACACACAAGAACTGTAGGATGTACCTAGTAGGCATTAGAAGTCAACATACTATAGCTCATAGGAATCATCTTGGGCATTGCTCTCTTGTTGTTAAAACCTCGATCCTAATCTGCCTGATAATTGCATATCTTCCTTTCTTTACTTGTTCTTATTTTTCTTGTTTTTACCAAATCAAATTCTTGCTTAATTAGAGATAAGAAGAAGTATTAGTGCTTTAAGTCTAGTCCCTGTGGTTTGACAACCCTACCCCTCACGGGGTACCACTGTATTACTTGTGTGCGACCTGCATACTTATGGATAATGCATCAGTCACGCACAGGGTATTACTTGATCGTACACTTGCAGGTGATCCAATCAATAATCTCCCTTGTGAAGAGATATTATCGCTAATAAGAATACACGTAGAGATATGATTTCTCCTAAGATCTACTACATATGATTGCAAAGAGCAGAAAGATAATGATTAACTCACTTGAGAGAATTGAGGGAGACGGAGTCTCTAAAGCACCCTATACCCAGGCTTCCTCACAATCTCCTCGAATCAGGGCATGTCTATGCTAGGTGGGAATTTCTTCTCGTCATAAAGCACAATGGGTATAACAAATATGGCTTTTACCACAATCGCAATTAAGCATTCAAACACACAATTAGACTCAAATAGAATGGATTGCAATAAAGTAAACAAGTTAATTACATGAATCCAACAATTAATGTTAAAGAGTAAACTCTAGAGTTCACTATGCCCAAACATCTACAAATTAGCCCTCCATCAGTGGAGGGAAATCATTCAATAAGTAAGACATAATGAGAGACATTAAAAGCATAAAAACTTCTAACTCAATCGTGTCGCAGGTAAATCACCGAAGAAACCCTAGGAAAGCTTCCACGCATGGCGCCAAGGTGAGTTTGATGGCTACAATCTCCTATTCCTTTGAATGTGGATCCAAACCTCGTCTAGAATCACTCAGCTCATCATTGGGATGGTGACAACGCTCCTTGTGTCTGACCCGCAATTGCACGGGTTTGTCAAAGTAATAAATCCCAAGTGAGTGGGGTATCGTATCCATAGAGAGTAGGGAATAAAAAATACCTAAATTGCTACTTAACCAAGTGAAGATGAATAATAATTGTGTTGATAAGATGTGATGTAAACAGAAATAAAAGGAATAAGAATGAGAGGCACAAGTAAGTGAGAGGTAAGGCAATCAATAGAAGTGGGGTACTTGGACAATGCTCCCCCTAGGACTTATGCTTCAAGTGCAAGACCTACCATTATACTTCCTGATTAATGCTCAATGAGTTGTGGAAATCCTAAAGCACACGGTCCCAAAGCTAAGGTCAACCGTGACTAACCCTACACTATATCCCAGTGGCGAAATTGCTCAGTCTCAACACCTCACACTGCACAAAGTTGCATGAAGTTCTAAGGATTCCAAGTGATAAACCCTATTCCTATGTGTAGATCTAACCCTTTAGTCTAGGCGAAAGACCCTTAGTTATAATTAAGCCCCAGATACTAAAGTCACTTCAACGCTTCAATCTATTGCTTGTGCAACTAAGCCCTAGCGGAGTTCATCCCTTAGCACTTCACTCTATTGTAACCGCAAAGAACTCTAGGAAATGGAGGTAGGATAAATCACACCGGAGAGGAAAGGGGACGCTCCGCTATTTCTCGACTCACCCTCTCAACCCTCTCCAATCTTGCTTTGTCTAACCCTCATGGTGTGTCACCCATTGATAAGTACTTGAGTAGGCATATTTTTATATATGTTTTACATGCATTGAGCATCATTTTTACCATGGTTTATGTCTCATATTGTGTATTTGGTGTTCTTTTATGCATATAGGTTGTGAATGCCTTGAAGAGTAAAAAGGAAACAAAGATAGGCTATAAAGACATAATGTTGGGAGTTTCTGTTCAAGTCAAGGACAAGACACGAGAGGAGTTCATGAATGTGGAGATGTGTGCCAACTTCCAAGAGGATTCAAGTCAATTCACTAGTTGGAAGGGCACAAAGGCAGCCACATCTTCATGTTCCTTCTCTTTGTGAAGATTGCAAGACCTCTCAAAGATACGTCGATGAAGAAACGTCTTATAGCCTACCACATGGACGTGTGCCAGGACATGTGGCCTCAAGAGAAGAGTGTTTGGACTGCGTTTTGTGAAAGTACTGTATAAAAATTACTGTTCACACTGCCGCGTGGAAATTCCATGGGCCTGCGTGGAAATTCCTGCATCCCACGCGGGCATGTGGAAAATCCACATGGGCATGTGGGGGCACGTGACAGACGCGATCTAAGGCCTATAAATAGCCGTTTTGCCCTATTCTTTCTTATCTTTTGTGCGGCTCTTGAGGGGTGAGACGGCTTGGGTTTGGAGAGGAGGTCTTTGCTGATTTGGAGGGTGTTCTTAACCAACTTTGATAGTTTTCTTCGGTGTCATAGCATTTGGCAAGCCACCGGGGACCTAGCTTCGGAGAGGAATTCTTCAAGACATTGAACTACCCATCAAGGCCAATCATCACGAATTCAAGGGGATTTTCTCTATGGTTTTTGTTGCTTTTCATTGTGTTAATCATTGTTTTGTAACTTGCCCCATAGAGGGCTAAACCCTAGTAGGTATTTGGGCATGTGAACCCTAGGATCTATTCTTTTGTATTGATTTGCTTTATGTTTCTAGTTAATCCGAGTTGATTTGAGTTTTAATCTTATGTTCCCATTGCTTGCATGTTTAATTGATCCTTATGGTTGATTGTATATACATGATTTGTTACTTTGATGAGAGAGAGGTCTCCATTAGAGTTAGAACTTCAAGGTTAAAGAGGGTTGAGAGGATGAGTCATGAGATAGTGGAGCGTCCCCTTTCCTTTCCAATTGAGTGTTTCCTATCTCTGTATTCCCTAGACTCTATGCAACCATATTTGGTGTGAGGCATGAGATTGAGAGATTTCTCCACCGGGACCTTGTAGGGGGTTAGGGATCCTTCGACAGGAATTAGGGCTGGATCTATCTTTAGGAATCGGTTTCACTCTTAGGTGTCCCTAGAGTGTATGGCGGTCATATGGGGTGTGAGGTGTTGAGATTGAGCGATTTCTCCACCGGGACCTTGTAAGGGACTAGTACCGGTGGCTTGGAGGCAAGGGCTGGTTGTTCTTGGATTGCCTCGACTCATTAGACTCGGCTTAGAAGCATTTAGCGAATCTTGAACTTCATGTTAGACCCTAGGGGTAGCATTGCCCGGATACCTTATCTTTATTGATTGAGATTCTCCCTCCATTTCACCCTTGCATATTCGTCTCCAGTATTGATTTCTTTGCACATTAGATCACCACACCTTTCCATTTATCATTAGGATAGAAAGCAGAAAAGAAGTTAGTACTAGTAGCCCTGTTCCTTGTAGATTCAACTACCCGACTCATCGGGTATTTTATTACTTCGACACCCGTGCACTTGCGGTTTACACGCATATTCGGACGTGTCGCCCATCCACAAAGATTAACAGTATTGACTATCAACCCTAGTGTTAATCTAAGGGAGAAATCATTCAACAAGCATTCAAGATTGGAACTCAATTAAAAGAATCAATTAAGGAAAGCATAATGGAAGGTCAATGAAACAATAACATCCTAGGGTTTACAAAATCCATGTACCCATTTGGGGCTTTAGCTCTCCATGGGGCATAATACAATCAGCAATGAAATCTAAAGTAAAGATAAGTAATCCATAAGAAAATCCCCTCGGTATTCGTGTCAATGGTCTTATGGAGAAGCCTTGTCTTCTCCGAAAGTCCCCTTGTCCGGCCTAGGACACACCTCGCCAGATCGATGCCGACGAAAGCTCCCCCAATAACCTTCTTCCAAGCGAAGCGCGGTGTCGAATCCAGAGAACCACTCTAAAGAAATGCCAAAAGCCCCTCAAAACCCTAGCCGAAGGCCTCTCAAAAGATGGATAAAAGTTAGAGAGAAGAGGGAAAGATGATCCCCAAAATCTGGCTAAATCGTGGCTTAAATAGGGCTAGAATTGGGCATCCACACGCCCCTGTGGATTTTTCACACGAGCCTGTGGAATTTCCACATGAGCCTATGGAATTTCCACACGCCAGTGTGGATTCTATGGAAATCTGATTTTCGGCCGGCTGTGAACAGTAACTGCTATAGTGTCTTGCTACAGCCTTTTGCTGCAGTACCTGCTATAGTATTCTGCCGAAACACTCCCAATTCCACACTTTTCATCGAGGCAACATAAATGGGCACATGTTTTTTGCTGTAGATCGCAACTCTTCTTCATTCAAAAGCCTCGTTGGTGAAGATCTAGCTATCAATCCATAAGTCATGATACTCAAATGTGACTGCCTTCGTGCCCTTCTAACTCATTGCAATGGCTTCTAGAATTTTCTCATGGCCTCTATGAGCTGCCTATAGAGGCCGTGAGG
>NC_052471.1:7961207-7966849 GCF_009730915.1 Dioscorea cayenensis subsp. rotundata | reverse complement strand
GAACCTGATGACTCCATGACTCTAGTTCAATATCAGGAGGGAATCAGGAGAGATGCTCTTGTTAGAAAAGGCTCTTACACCTCTGGAGTTTCGCCCAAAAAGGGCAGGGTCGAATCATCCGGATCTCTTCCTTGATCTTCTTCCTTCTCTCCTGGCTTTTCCTTATGGAAGTATTAGTTTTTTTCATCCTCCTACTTTTTCTTATGAATCACGCTAAAATCATTTGTTGGAACTGCAGGGGTATTTCCGGCTGGGATACTTCTTCCAGACTTATCATACTCATTAGAACTCTTAAGCCGATCCTTGTTTGCCTTGTGGAAACTCGCGCCGACTCCGGTCGTGTTGATCATTTCTGCAGGAAGCTCCCTAAGCTTTGGGATTGGGCGGCCATTTTAGCCGATGGTTTTTCAGGTGGTATTATTGTCCTTTGGTATTCCGGTATTGGTAAAGTCACTCTTCTCGCTTTTTCTCGCCGAGCTCTTCACATCGTCATTACCTCTTTTAGCAACAAGAGCTTTATTGTTTCGGCTATTTATAACTCCTCTCGGTTTCGGACCCAGTGCCTTCGTTGGGAAGAGCTGTCTAAAATTGCTCATCTTGGAACCCCCTGGCTCCTACTAGGAGATTTCAATTCCATTCTCTTCAGGTCGGAGATCAAGGGTGGTTCTTTTCGTATTATAGTCGTAAAACTTTCTTCTTTCTCGATTTTGTTAATAAAAATAATCTCCTGGATTTAAAATTCTCTGGTCCTTCCTTTACCTGGTGCAATAATCAGTTTGGCCCAGCTCGCCGTTGGGCCAGACTTGATCGGTGCTTGGTAAATTTGGAATGGACTAATTCTTTTAAGTCATATACTCTCAAACATCTTCCCCGTTCTTTTTCTGGTCACTCTCCTCTCTTTCTCACTGCTAGTCTTCTTCATTCTCGCAACAAGAAAATTTTTTGATTTGAAAATATTTGGTTGGATTTTTTGGGGTGTTATGATGTTGTACACAAGGCCTGGAATTTTTTACCTCATGGCAACCCCATGCATGCGTTTAGTCATCTGCTTTCTCGGTCTCGCTCGAATCTTTTAGCTTGGAGTCGTTTTGGTTTATCCGATTTAGATTCTTCCATTGCTTCTACTGAATCTGAGATTTCTGCATTAGAGGCTTCTGACTCCGATCCCGCTTCGCATAGCACCCTGATGGAACTCTACTCTAAGCTCTCTGCCTTGCAGTGTCAGAGCTCCATCAAGTGGGCACAACGTTCTCATTTTTGTTGGATTCACGACGGCGACCGTAATTCTAAGTTTCTTCACTCCATTACTCACTCCCTTTCTTTTTCCAATTCTATTTCTCAAATCGAAGATCTCAATGGAGTTGTTTTTTGTGATTCGGCGGCCATCGAGAATGCTTTCTTACGCTTCTACCAAAATCTTTGGAAAGCTCCGGCTGAGACTGATAGAAACATCGTCGCTAAGTTGCCCCCCGATCTTCCCAGGCTTTCTGATAATGATCATTCTATTCTTATCCAGGATGTTACCTTGGATGAGGTCTATGAAACACTTCTCGACCTCCCTCCAGGTAAGTCTCGTGGCCCTGATGGATTCAACGTTGAGTTTTATCGGAATTTTTGGCCAGTTATCGGCGACCGTTTGTTTAAAGCTATCCAATTTTTCTTTCACAACTCTTCGATGCCTGCTTCTTGGGGTAAAACCTTTATTATTTTCATTCCTAAAAAGGATAATCCCAAGTGTGTGTCGGATTTTAGACCCATTTCTCTTTGCAACGTGTGTTTTAAGATTATTTCTAAATTGCTGGCTAATCGTCTTAAGAGAGTCATTCCTTCCCTTATTGGTAAAGAGCAAGCTGGTTTTGTGCCTAATCGTAGTCCGTTTGATAACATCATCGCGGTTCAGGAGGTCGCCCATTCTATTGAGAACGATACCCATAGCCCCCCTAGGATGATTATAAAACTTGATATCGAAAAAGCTTACGATACATTAAATTGGAGTGCAATTCTTGTTGTTCTGTCTAAAATGAATTTTCCCTCGGTTTGGATTTCTTGGATTTCAGCTTGCCTTCACTCTACTTCTTTCGCTTTGATTGTCAATGGTAAACCTTCCCCCTGGTTTTTTTCTTCTCGTGGTGTTCGGTAGGGTGACCCGATTTCTTCCTATCTTTTTATCCTAGTTTCCCAAGTTCTTACTACCTTGCTTAATTTTTACCTCCGTAACAATCTGATCCCAGGTTTCAATTTTAACCTCCAAAACAATTTCAATCATCTCATTTTCGCGGATGATTTAATTCTTATCTCCCAAGCTTCTCGTCCGGTTACTCGCAATGTTCGATACTGCCTTTCATTCTATTCTAAACTCACCGGTCAGTGTCCCAGCTTTCTCAATTCTAAGGTTTATTTTCCCACCTGGCTCAATCCCCATATTTCTAAGAGAATTTGTTGTCTTTTAAACCTTAGTCAGGCCGCTTTCCCTTTTCCTTATTTAGGCATCCTTATTTCTCCTAAGCGGTTAGCAGTCCAAACCTTTCTTCCCATGGTTAACAAGATCAGGCATACTGTTAGCAGATGGGCCAATTTTCACTTGTCTCCAACTACTAAAGGTGTTCTGATAAACTCTGTTCTCCTTTCTGTTCCTGTCTATACCATGTCAGTTTATCCTGTCCCTTCTTCCATCCTCACTGATATCTCTAAAATCATTAGAAAGTTCTTTTGGTGCAAGAACAACAATGGAAAGGGCATCCATTATGTGAATTGGAAAACAATTACTGAAGGTAAATCTGAGGGAGGCTTGGGTATCAAAAACATCTCTATTGCTAAGCACTCTCTCATGTCTAAACTTATTTTTCAATACTTGAACAATGATTTGGCTTTCTGGGTGGACATTATCAATTCTAAGTATGGCAGATTGAATATCTGGCATCATCCCATCCCTCCCAAATGCTCTTGGTTTTTTAGAGGCCTTTGCAAATCTGCCAATTTTATTAAACAACACTGCAAAATTAACTCCGTCAATCCCTCTCAAAGCTCTTTCTTATGGGATCCATGGATCTTCAATATCCCAATTGCTCTCAAGCCTACGTTCATCAATATGGACATGGATTTCGAGCAAATTTGCCTATCCAATCTTGTTTTGAATGATCATTGGGATGTCCTTTCCCTGAACACTATATTTGGTAATATATATGATGATCCTTTGCCTAGTCTGCCTAAAATTGTTTCTACTTCTGACTCTCACTGGGTTTGGGAACCTAAATCTAATTGGTCTAAAATCACCACGGCTGTCTACCATCACTTTAATCATCTTAGTTCATTTTCTGATGATTGGTTTGGTTGGTAACTTATTTGGCATATTCCTATCGCTCCTAGACTGAAAAACTTTATTTGGATGTGCTTCAAAGGCCGGCTTCCCACTAATGCACTTCTGTTTAGTATGAGTATCGGTCCTGATAATCCCTGTGTTTTCTGCAATCTCCACCGTGAAACTATTGATCATTTATTTTATCATTGCTCGCATGCTCTGCGTGTTTGGGCCTTGATTAACACCTTGGAAAACCAATGTATCTCTTTCCCAGAGGAATTTTCTTTTGGTTTTTGGTTAACTGGTTGCAGCTTTTCTCATCATACTCTAGCTACCATCGTTGCGGGAACCTAGTTCATTTGGGTTTCTCGGTGCAACATTATTTTTAAGAATCACAGCCCAAATCATTCTATTGTCGTTCACAAGGCCATCGCTCATGTTCGAGATTTTGAATGTTGGTCCTCTGTTCCTTTTGGGAAGAATCTCCTCCTGAACAACTTCACCAGCTCTGATGAACATTTCCTCTTCACTCATGCATCCGTCAACGATTCCACTCAGGTAAGATCCATTGGATTCTTCTTATCTAGTTCTAATTACGTGATCTCTTTTGCAGGGTGTATTTCCCAATCCCAACTTGTCAATTCCTCGGATGTCCTCTTTGCTCTTGAAGTTGCCCTGCAGATCTCTCTGTACTTCAATACTCTCATCAAACACATTTTCAGTGACCACTCTAATCTCAGTAATTCCATTCTAAATCCGGATCAATCTGTCTTCTGGCGGTGTTGTCCTCAAATCTCCAATGTTAAATTCTTGCTGGACATGTTCGGTTGCCCTAGGATTCATACCATTCCATCTGAGTGGATGCTTCCTGCAGTGAATCTTGCTTCTATTGGTTTTAACTATCATCATCTTAATCTTTTCCTTGATGGCAGGGAATTACCCTATTGGATTATGAGATCGTTTAAAAAGTTAGGATTTGTATTTTAATTTTCCTTTTTCTTTTGTGTTCTTGTTGGTCTGTGGTGACTGTATTGGCTCTGTCTCTCCTTATTAATATTATTAGCTTCTCAGTTGAGAAGTTCCTTTAAAAAAAAAAAAATATTGCATCAATTATCCAACCCCACGAAAAACAAGTTCTCTTCAATATTGCATGGTTAGTCTAATCTGGTCCCAGTAGCGACACTAGGGTGTATGATATTGGCTCCATACATTTTCTTTCAAGCTTATTTTCTATTTTCATGAATTTCAATATTTCGTTTATCTTTCAAGCCTAGACTTCATTTTACAATCTCAATTATCCCCATCCTGTTTCAATCACCATCCATGCTAGCAGCCTAACATTTTACCCCAAAAAGCGGATAGTCAAAATTTATAAACAATAAAAACAATATTTATAAAATAAACTCACTGGATAGCTATCACAATGAAAACCTTCACCAAGCTGATAATGGTGAATGCCGTTTTTGGTTATTATAAGAACTCAAGTATTAGAATTCTAAGTAATGGTACATAATGTCTAACTAGCACATTGCTCTGCAAATGCTAACACTAAAACAGCACTCGTTGTTGATCAAGCCCAATGAGACAACAATGTGTGCCCAAGCAAACCATCGCTGCTTGGGTTACCTTCAAATACTCTTGGAAAACATATGTACACGTCGGCAAAATTAGAAACAGTATCATGCCTGGGCGAAGAATTGATGATAACCTGCACCTTCAATCTCTTGGTTTGTCAGGATCAACCAAACCGAGTTTAATAATAACGACATGGTTAATTCTTCTCTATGAGGGGAGGTGCATTTAGTCTTTGGTGAGCCACCTCAGTCCGTGGATTTCAAACCCACAACTGCGACCCTGATCACTGCTCTCACCACCACTTCCTGCACTGGTGTACCCAGATCTCCGGCGGTGTCTTTTTCCTTTGGCAACTCCACTATCACTCACACTACCATTCAAAAAGTGGGTCGCTCTATTCCCCGGATGACCCTCCTGGCTGGTGATGTTGAGCCGATGCAACTGTCATCCTTTGTTCTCTTCTTCTCGTGTTTCTTTATGTTCTGGGATATCTTGTGGAGTTTCTCATTGAATTTGGTGAAACCCTTCTCCACGGGCTCAACCGCCTGGTTGACAGTGAACTTCAGATCATTTACAATCTACAGGGACAAAAGTTAAATGAGTTGTACACTTACTCGTACTCAATCCACTGACCAAAGGCTTTACTAAAACGAAAATTGTTCTGTTGAAAAGATAAGAATTTATTAAGATTCACTATAAATTCATTAATCAAGAGCCTATTTGCGGCTAAAGCAAAATGTTTTAGATACCAAGCAATACGTAACTTCCG